>NW_020454439.1:312582-450132 GCF_003342845.1 Nothoprocta perdicaria
GGTTGTGGAGTCTCCTACTCTGGAGGTCTTCAAAACCCGCCTGGATGCCACCCTGTGCCACATGCTGTAGGTGTGCCTGCTTGAGCAGGAAGGTTGGACTAGATGATCTGTAGAGCTCCCTTCCAACCTTAAATATTCTGTGATTCTGTGATGACTTGAAACCAGCAGTTGGCCTTCTGTGAGGAGTCTAAAATTACTGTATCTTTTAGTGTCGCTTAATTCAAAATGTGAGTGTAAAGAATACATTTCACTTAAGCATAAAAGAATTCTAACAGCCTTCCACACATGCAGATTAACTTTTTTTTTTTTTTTTACATTTTCTCTTTTTAATGCCTTAATTGTATATTATCCCTGGTACCTTACTTTCATTTCTAGCTATCATTAATTTAGCCTTCCATAGCTGTAGTTAACCATTTGGAAAGACGTCTTTGGGCCTGTCCTTCCAAATAGGAAGAACTCAGCGATCAGTTCAGTTCCTGCTCTTTTGATGTGTTCATTTAGCAGAGAAGTGAACAAAAGAAGGTATACAGAAAAATATAACAATTTTGCACATAATTTAGTACTTGACATCCCCAGAATCCTTGATGTTAATTAATAACAGGAATGGTCCTGTTACAATAAGAGAAATAAAAGGCAATTGTCCAAATATATTTTTCCATCTTTCTGTGTACTTTAATTCAAAATCATCTAGTCCAGTAGATAACTCTTAATGATGTGTAGGAGATCAACTAAACGTATTTGTTAAAGTGAACTGCTCCAATGAGCAGTTTTTAATAGTCCTTTTTTTTCAGATGTTATGAGCCATTCACTTGGTTTTGAAAATGTTCCTAGACTTTCTTTTTAAACCATTCTCTTTAATTTTAAAGACTAGAAAGAGGTGAGGAAAATTTCCTGTCGTGTAGAGGTTGTTGTTGCAAAAGGTGGTATTTTCTGTTGAGGGAAGCATGAGGAGGAGACTGGAGAAACCTTGTATTTAAGAAGAGGTAATGAAAAGAAGATCAACATTTAGCTTAAGGTAGTTTACACATAAAGGGATGTATTGTGGAAGTGTCTGAATACCACAGTATATCTTGTCCATTTTATTCAACTGCTTAATCTGAGTTGTCTCAGTACTACTGCTTCAGTTGCAGGTACTGAGCAGCTTTGAAACAAGACCCCCCACAATATTGAAGTTATCCCTTTTTTTATTCATCAGTTGCATTTGAAAATAATTTGTTTTATTAACTTCTTAATAGAAAATAAAATGTTCTTGCATAAGTTACGTATTCTGAGGCAGTTCGATGATGTTAGAAATAAATATATTATTGACTGTTGAAAGTTCTCTTCATACTACATTAACTTTGGCTGGGTATGTTTTTATATTAAATGAAATGTTTCACAAGAAGATATATTTATGAAATGAAAATGGAATGGCTTTTTTATGACATTTGCAATCTGTGAGAATACAAAGAGGCTCCCTAGTCTTTTTTTCTTTTCTGAATTTTCTGTGGAGACAGAGCACTTCTTACTAGAAAACACTGATGGCCAGATTTGTTACAAAAAGGAATTACAAAATATTGCATTTTTTACAAACTTGGGATAACCTTGCATGTAGATTTAAATAAGAAGTATTATTTTTCATTAATTTTCAGTGAAGTGCATCAGTGCAATCAGTGCATCATTGCAGCCACTATTGCTTCTATTACATGTAAATGTTAAAGGCTTTTTGTAGACAGAGTGAGATTTGAATCACTAACCATATGGTTTGAAGCTGATGTTCTGGCAAACTCCCATGTCCATATCATACCCCATGTAAATAAGAAGAGCTGTTTTGCCCTCACAGCAGTATGCACTAAGATTGCTTTCACATCTCAGACATTAACTTTGTCTGTGAGGTTAATGGATATCCTCAAGGGCTGGATGTGTTTGTCCATTTTTTTGGTATCCATGCATGGATTATTCCATGCTCCAAAAGCATGATTACTTTTCTTCCAAGTGACTGAATAAAAAGCACCTGAAACCTTGTTAAGGGTCTTCTATTCAAGAAGGAAAATGCAGATGTCTCTTGATTGCCCACTTAGCAGACATGTACTTTTAAAAATGCTTCTTACAGCAGTGCTCGAAGGAGAATGGTTTCCTTCCCAGAGGGTAGTACTGCATCAAGACTGGATTTTAATCAAAACCCCAAGGCAGACAGAAAGTTCCTCTCTTGCTTCTTTGTGTCCTGATGTTATTTCTCCACAAATCCTTTAAAAGCATATCTTCTCCAGCGACTAAAATGTTCTTCCATGCCAAGATAGCTTCAGAAACAACAAAACAAAATGCCTTCTGGTATTAACTTGTCATGGCAATACACTTAGCATAAATGTGTGTTTCTGTGTATATATGTATATACACACACACATATATACACATATACATATATACACACATACATATGTATGTGTGTATATATATACATAAGGTAGCGATCAGTCTTTATACTGGAGTGCATTACTTCATTTATAATAAACAAATTGCTGTGAAACAGGAGCATTCACACTTTCAAAAGGAGGTGACAGCTGTGAAAAACAGGGCAAAACAGGAGATGGGAGAGGGTGGTCCTTATTTCTACAGGGTTTGTTGCCTTCATGACTGATCTTTGTTTCAACCTTTTTTTCTGTTTTTCTTTGGGTCCATCCCGTAATACTACTGTGTTAGGAATATGGATCTGCATATCACAGCATTCCCATCACAGATATTCGTAGTGTCCACGAGGGCCGTGAGGTGTCTGTGTATCAGTGTGGGGCTTCTTGGTGGTGGGGGTGGCTCCCACAATAAATGCTGAAGGCAAAACCCCTAAAACCAGAGCTTACCTCCTTGACTTTTCTGCAAATTAATCATGTGTGTTGGTGTCTCCCTGAAGTCGTTTGCGTTCCTCAGTCTGATTGCAAGTCTGTTCTTAATAGCAGAGGTGCCCTGACTGAGTCAGGTCCCCTGCCAGGGCAAAGGAGAATATCCACACCGGAAACAATAGATGGGAAAAATAGCTGTCTAAAGCCTGCTGGATTTAAATCCGTGTGTCAGTCATCATTTCAGTGAATGAAAACACGCTCTGTGCCTGTCGTGGCGCCCTGCGGCACCCATCACTGTGGTGTGTAATTATGCTATCACTTTCACCCACTTTCATCACTTCTACCTGTTTCTGAATTCCTAATCCTCTTTTTGACAAGTCTAAGTAATTTTGCTTCCTTCTGGTACTCCAGTCAACAATTTTGCTTCTTAGCAAAGTGCTTGCTGATTGAATCCTGCAATTCGTTGCTTGATAGGAAAAGGATAAACAAATAGAATTTTGACTGAAATCCTAGTTTTTCCACCCCTGCACATAAACCAAGCTCAAAGATGGCAAAAAAAAAATCTGATAGCAGCTCCAAATATCACTAATGCTATAGCTGGATCTTCTAGTGATTAAAGTAATTCAGTCAGTAACTGTGACAGTGACAGCACGTCCTTCACATGGCTCTCTCAGAAGAATCTTTGGGACGCCTGCAGTATCATCTCGGATATGTTTTATTACTGCTTGGAAATGCCGCTGCAGCTCTCCTGCCTCTCAGCCCCCCCTCCCTTTGTAATCAAGGCGCCAGGGGCCAAAATGTCTAATTAGGAACCGTGACTCGACTCGAGTCATCCTGCCACCGTGTCCAGGGCACTAGTGCTGGGCTGGAATGGCCCTTCTGCACAGCAGTAGGAGCAACTAATAAACACCTCCAACAACCACAAATTTCTGACATCACTGTGTTTTCAATAGCCATGTTTTAATACTGTGTTTAACAGTTCAAAAGCGTTAAACAAAGTTAGTGTTTTGGTTTTTTTTTCTCATGTTGCTTCAGGTGTTTGTCTGCCCTCTCCATATCTGTAATTTTCTTTAAAGATTTCTGTGGATTACTTGCCACGTATCTCTGGGATAGAGGCAGATTTATCGTCTAGAGGAAGTGGATTTATGACCAGGATGACGGAATTTAATTGGGAGGTGGTTACTTTGGGAGGTGGTTGTGGATGCAGGTTTTTGGAGATGTGTGAGTGAGGTGCAAAGACAGAAAATTATCAAAATATTTCAGTCTTACTTCAAAGAGAGAAAAAATGAGATTTCTGTTACGGAGGATTTTGCATGTAGAATGTGATAGTAAGTCAATTACTTGCAAATGGCTTCATTTGCTTTATTGACAGAATGCTGTATGCAGGTTTCTTTCATTTCTTTACAGCTATACATGTAAAGAAATTTTTATGAGCGGAGTTCCACTCTGTTTTTTAATTGTGAACCTCCCCCTAAGATAGATAACTATATTGAAATTGACTGAGTTAAACACATGGTCTTCAAGTTAAGCTCTTATTTAAGTGCCTTGCTGAACTGCAGATAGGAAAATAAGTCTTTCTAATAAGATTATTTTATAAAATTGAAATTATACTAGTCCTATATTTGTTTACGCATAGCGTAAGAGGCTTAGTTAATCCAAAAACATTAGAAATGTGTATATAGAAATTTATAGCAATGTATGAAAATACCAAGTTACAAACTAAGCACCAAGGAATACGATTATAACAAAGGTAAACTCACTTCTGCTCAAGCACTAAAACCATCATTTTTTAAAATTGTAAAAAATTGTTACATTTCTTTTGGATCCTGTTATTATCTGTGTAAGCTTTGCTTTGGACCAGCTGGAGAGCATGATGAACTTGTTTACTTTTCAGTGAAAACAGATTAATTCCCAATGAAAAGCTGCTATTTAAAAGCAAAATGAAAATAAATGCCTCTCTCTCTTTCTCTGCAGCATTTGTGGTCAAATGTTGAGTAATCCATCTGATAACTAACTATGCAAATTCAAAATTAACTTGAAATAGTTACGGAACCTGCTCACATATTTTCATTACATAAAGAGGGAACAATTTAAAAGCAAAACAAAGAGCATATGAGGTAAAAAAGAGTTGGTTAATTCAATAGCCATACAAAGGGCGAATTGCAAAAAAAAAAAAAAAAAAAAAGAAATATGTTTTGCTCACCTGGTGTTGCCCTTTGAATTGCTCAGTATAAGACTGCATCTGATGGCCAGCTAGGCGGGATGGCTGTCCAGGTATGTGTTGTTAATGCTGCTGGCATATTAAACACGTGGGCCCAGCTGATGCCTTGGGAAGCTCTGCCTCTTTGATGCGTGGTGACCTGGCGTTGTTCCTCCTTGCAGAAGGGAACCCGTACACGTGGTGGGTCGGCAAGGCCAATGAGAAGCACTACTACTGGGGCGGCTCGGGACCCGGCATTCAGAAATGCGCCTGCGGCATCGAGCGCAACTGCACCGACCCCAAGTATTACTGCAACTGCGACGCCGACTACAAGCAGTGGTGAGTGCTGCATGGGCAGGCAGCACGAGGCTTGCCACAACCAGCAGCTCGGATAGCTGCTGCCTCTGCCCTGACCGTCTTTCACTTAAATATTGCCATATTTTTACCAAAGAATGAAGGCAAAAGTGTTATTTCTGTGATCCCTCCTACTGCAAAACACCTACCTGTACGTTCATTGCCATTTTATAGTATCAGTTATTTTCAGATTTCAGAAACGTATCCTTGTTTTGAATTCAAATGAACTGTAGAGAAGGGTAAAGCTGCAAAAGCAAATACTAATAGGAGAGACCGGGATTTTGACTGTAGATGCTACTTTGTCTCCCCCGTGCAGATTTATTATGATACGGTATTTAATTTTATCTCTGCATCTTAGGTTTTTCCCAGATTTTCTACTTTTTTAAATAGTATTATTTTTTGACTGTTTGACTGTAGGCTATGAGAGATAGGAGTTCAAGTTCTTGCCTAGTGACTTCTGCCCTCATTATCCATCTTACATGAGAAAAAATATGTTAAGAACAAGATTTAGAGGGTATTATGGAGTGAGGCTCTCTTCGCTAGTTCAGACGCAGCTACTGCACTTTACCTGAGGTAATTAAATATTCATTGCCCTCTTGGTTCCAACTACAAACCTGTAGCCCATTTGGGAAAGACAGTGAGAGACAGGGATCTAGTTCCTTGTCGAATAAATAGTTATTGATTCATCCCAAGTGGAACAGTTTTAACAGAGAGACTGAGGAAGCCTACCCCAGAATATTTTACAGCCTGGTAACAGGGACATCCTACTATGAGGTAACTGATGTGGGCTTAAATCCCTCCAGACTGAAAAGAGAATTAAATCTGCATCTCCGATGTACCCCGTAAATGCTCTAGAAATGACCCTACCATGTAAAATGCATCACCACTTTGTGTGAGCCCCTGTCTGTGCTCTCTAAATGTTTGGTTTATGAGTTTTAACCTCTTGTGTCCCTTTTGTCCTGACAGGCTGTATCATGTTATACACGGCATGCAATGCTCAGTGACCAATTGGGTCAATACTCATTTGAGTGCTTTTTCAATTTACAGCAGCTCGTGGACATTTTAATCAATATTGGCTCATAAACCATCTTGCACTAATTTAGTCATTAATAGTTGTATGAATTCCTGTAGAGTTACAACAATTACATGATATGCCAGAGATCAAAAAAAAAAAAAAAAAAAAAAAAAAAAAAAAAAGTAGAAAAAATGAGGTATAAAAAGTCAAATAAGAGTAATAAATGAAATTTTCCAAGACCTTCAAAACAGTACATGAGGATGCAGGAAAATCAAGCAGAGAAATATTTTGCCACAGTCAATGCTACAGTAAGCTTTGTCGCTGTTAGAATAAAACACTATGAGCTATGGTAGGAGGATGAACTCCACAGCACCACAGAGAGCAAGAAGTCAGTATTAGAGGCAGAGGAGCTGGACATGGTGTGAAACTTCAGAGCTAGAATTAGGCAGAGGTTAAAAAATGCTAAGTCACAGGACTCTGATTCACACACCAGGCACTAGAGCAGGGTGGCAGGAGGTAGGTTTGGTTTTGTGCCAAAATGATGATGATAAAAAGAAGATACTGTAATAATAATTGGAAGCACTTATGTTTTTTGTTGCCTGAGGCACTGGACGTGTAGCCATGAGTAATAGTCTCTGTGTACTGTGTTTGGACTGTACGCTTTTTATGCTGAGGGAAATTCATGGGGGAGATAACATTGACTTTTGATCTCTTCTTGTGTCTTCTCTAAGTGTCACAGATGATATTTTAATAAGCAGCCTTCTCTCAATAATCTTTTCTTATAGCCTCTGTGACCCTGGTATACCTGGAGATTTTATGGCATCTATTACTGCTTCCTTCTTAGACACAACCGTTTATTCAAAACTTTAAATAAGAAGGCATTTTCATTTGAGAAAGACATTTATAAGGCTGTATTTTTTTCTGGATATGCTTCAGTTTCTTTTCATGATAACTATAGAGTGTGTTATGGGGCATTTCATGAAAAAAGGTTATAGGACTGAACATTACATTTTAATATGCAATATGTACAAACAGCAGTAGAAATGACAGCTTTATTGTGATTGAAAAGACATTTTAATGAAGATTTTTTTCTTTTTTTTAGCTTAATTTTGCCAAATTCTAGCCCATTCCGAAGCCATACCTGTTACTCTTAAATATTATTTTGAAGACACCTAGTTATGAATTTTCTCTAGCAAAGATGATTGAGTGACATCTAGAAAGCAGATGAGCCCAAGAATTGGAGAGGTCTTGCAGGCTTTCCTGAGCAGGGCAGAACATTAAACAGGGCCCCCAGCAGCACAGCAGTACTCAGGCCTGGTGACAGCAAAACAGCTCCTGGTCTGCACCTCAGCATCTGCAACAGCAATATTGGGGTATTTGTATCAGCGCACAGAACGAGTAATAGGGAAAGGAGACTAGGCGGGATAGAGCAGAGTATTAGGAAGCTCAGAGAGGCACTGGTTTGGTTTGAAAGCATGCTTCACATCAGTTTGAATCTTCATCTTGAATCTTTACATATTCCAGATAGCTTTACATATTCCAGATGTTTCGTAAACTGTTGTGTGTCCTCTCATCCTTAGAGGTAAATAAATAAATAAAAACTAAGAATACTAAGAGCATCAGTATAGTTGAGAAGGGAACATGATACAAGGATCTTCAAGAAGGGACTAGCCAAGATAATTTCAAAATCAAAATAGAAAGAAAATAGGCACAGGCTAGTAAAGCCTTGCAGTAAAGATACCTGGGTATCCCTGCAGAATGAGGAAATTCCCTTTCGTACATGGAATATTTGCAACTTACACTGAGCAGGCAAGTCTTGAGACACAAACTAACCAAATAGTTTGCCATATAATCTCTCTGTAAATCATCATTAGAACTTACTGTAGAAGAACTTATTATCCCGTACAACAGAAGGGCTGAGTGTACGCCAAACTGGGCTAAGAGGCCAGGTGGGACATTTGCAGGTTGTATTTCCAGAAGCAGAGAAATAAAATGGGAAAAGAAATCTTCTGAGTGTGAACCGTGGGCATGAAAGGTGAAGAAGGGAGAGATTCAGCCAAGAGCTTTGGATTTGGAATCGCAGAGCACTCTGTTTAAAGGAGGAGGTTGGGGAACCATTGCAGAATGAGTCAGAGTGAGTCATGATGATGTAGTGCAAGTAGAATATTGTCTGCAAATTTTTATTGCAGAAGTTGGAAATTGTATTAGAAATGAAGGAGGGAATTGCAGGGTGATAAAGGATCTCATAGTGAAGGTAGGAGAATGCTCCCCTGGAGAAATGAGTTCAAATGCTGCTTCTCAAACAAAATGCCCATGTGATGCTGACCAAGTATTGTAAGGATTTTTTTTCAGAGGTGGATCACACTAATTGCTTGATCCTAATTTTCCATGTGCCTAACTGGAGGCTCAGAGGTCCAATTTGTGGAAGTACTGAACATTCACAGCTGCAGCTGGCACCAGTGAGATTAGTTGTGTTCTGTCTGAACTTATCTAATGCTATGTACTCCTAAAGAACAACAAAAATATCAGCCTGTAGGCATCTCGGACCATGCACTAAAAGGGAATGTGTGCCTTTAAACTTAAATATCTCGTCCTTAACATCCAGTCTCTAGAATGAGAATGATGTCAGTTATTCATCTCATGGGGATTTTGCAAAGATAGATAGATTCATGGAGCAGTTGTTTCCTATAGTGATAAGCCCAATAGCAAAGCCAAAGAGAAAATGTTGTCATTATAGACAGTCTTGAAATATGCATTAAATATAAGATGGGGTCCACATATTGAACCATGGGGGTAAATCAGAATAGAGAGTAAGGTTTTATTTAGTGAATGTTGACTGCCTCGCCTGAATGATTCTGGAGTCCTCTGGCAAAAAATAATAGTGACCAATCAAGCTCTGTTCCATGGTGCTTTGGCACAAGGCACAGACTTAAGTGCTGTACACAGCCACAAAATATTTGTTTTATCTCAGATATTATATTTTATTTGATTTTTTTCTTTCAGTTGTATGACTAATTTTTTTTGTAGTTGCACATGTAGCTATAGAATCAATTGTAATGCACCTTTTCTCAGGACCTACATTAAACCATAGTCTTATTGTACCTGGAGTCTGGGTTGGATTGATCTTTGATGCTTTCTAAAAGCCCAAATATGAGTTTTAAAAAAAAAATAAGTGGAGTGGAATTAAGCAATTTAAACTGTATATTTAAAATAAAGACCTCAAAGTATGCACAAGGAGAAGCAGACAAAAAATTACGTATCACCTTATTACAAGTGATGTAAGAAGTCACTGACATATGACTGACTGACTTCATATGACTGACTTTTGGAGCAGCAGTGAAGTTGTAGTTACCTAAGAAGTTTTAGTAGTCTGGATAACTGCATAATTCACCTAACCAAAGGGAATTTTTTGTAAGTTCCAGTTGTAAACTATAGTTGAATAGTTGTTCCTTATTTGAAAGCTGAGTTGATTGAACAAAGTGTCTTCAAAGTGTCTTCAAAAGGCCTGCTGAGAGGACAAGGAGAAAAGACCAAATGAGCTCTTCCTGGTAGCTGACTGCAGTTTGCAGGAGCTCCAGGTGAGGTCAGAGCAGCTTGCAGGTTTCTTCCCCAACCTACAGTCCAGCTCATCCCTTCTGCATTTGTTTTCTCCTTTGCTGAGCACCTTTTTGTTCTACCTTTCCAAATGAAATAGGAAGGAGAGCATTCTGTAAGTTTATTGGGTATTCACCATATGCCTACTCTTTAGATCACCTTGATGGTACCTGGCCAAAGGGTTTGCTCTATTGAGATGCAGCCCATATGAAGTATGAAATTCAGATTTGCGTATATTTGCACATTGCTTGCAGACTGAAACTTGATTCTTAGAAGAGCAATGTTGCTCTTCTGCTGCAGTGTAAATGTTAAGTACTAATAATTGCAATGATAAAACTTTATGGGTAAAGGAAAATAAACAAAAGAAAAAAAAGCAAGCACAGGTAAAAGATCTTCACCTAGAGCATTCCACCAAGGCGAAGCTTAGTGCTGAAATTATCTATTATTTATGGACAGTATGAAATCATACCAGAAGCAAACCAGTTTATTTAAAAAGATTAGTCTTACTCACTAAGCAAGCAAAGATTATTGAAGAGAATGCTGTCAATTGTCAAAATCAGATTGCCTCAACCTTGAGAGAATAAACTGAGATTGCTGTTATCAGCAACAAGGAATTCCCTGGGAAGCTGTTAAATTTTCTTCAGATGAATCATTTAGGTAAAACGTAAGACTTTTTAAATATTTTTTTAAATACATATTATTACCACTTAGACTCTTCTTAGTTTTATTGAAGAATCGATAGCATTGGAGAAAAAGATAAACTATTCCAATTAAGTAACAAATGTGATGATCTGCAAGAAATTTATGTTCCCAATCACCTTTGATTCTACAGTGAGTTAAATGCCTAGATTCCTTTGGGAATCTTGGTCAAAGATTCTACTGCACAGGCTGTTCAGTTTTTCTTATGTAGTATCCATAATATGGGAAGATGCATGAAATGATTCTGTGAGTGGTTTTACTGGGATAAGGTGATATAAGGAGCTTTTTCCTTTAGCACCTGCTGATGAGGGTGCACATCAGACTGGAGAACAGAGCGGGGATGTCAGTGCTGTGCAGCTCTCGGTGTGTATCGCAGCTCTGTCCACCTGCAGCTTAAATTATGGCCTAGAAAATGCAAGAAGTGCTGGGTGTCCTGCTTTCATGACAGGGCCGTCATGAAAGTGCTTACTCAGTGCTTATGACTACTGACGTGCTTGCTAAACTTTCAAGAAATATTTGATGGCTCTCAAAATGATCAAGAGACGTTGAAGGACAGTTCAGAGATCCTGCGGATTTGGACAAAGGGAGGAAATGAGCAATGGAAACAGAAGAGAAGTGAAGGGAAAAGCAAGGTCAAAAATTCCAGAGGTGTGGATAACATCTGTGTGAATAGCAGTGGTTTCAAAGGCAACCATGAATCAGACAGTTGTCAGATGAATGGAGAGCAAGACAAAGAAAATAACACTCGTATGTCACCAAGGCAAAACTAAATTGTTGATGAAGCAATTCAGAACCACTTTATCATCAGGGGTCTTGACTTCAGGAATAAATCAAATGGCTGCAGGCAGCCTAATTTTCTTGTTTATCCTCTGTCACAGTTTGGAAATTAAAGTTTCTTCCTCTAGAGTCTGCAAAATTCCCCTTTTATTTTTGTGAGCTGTTTGACAGACCGCTCCACAGGATGCATCACTCCTTCACTTCAAACTCTTCTCCTGCCGTAGAAGTTTCAGAAGGAAGTTTCAAGTGGTGGAAAAGATATTTAAACGGGGACTGACCTTAGATGTTTTAGTGGCAGGAATAGTGGAGGGTATTTAAATGACGTCCTGCAGCTTTGAAAATATAGTGTACCTGATGCTTGGCAGGTCATTTGTAGCCAGATAGCGCAAGCTATTGAAGACTCCTGGAGACGTGGGAAGGCACTCAGGCTTAATGTTACACTATAGTATGGGCCAATTGTCATTGCAAATGGTATTTTGGTTTCTTTCTCACTCAATTTTGAAAATCCATCTGTCTGTTAACATGAGCTCCCAGTGACAGAAAGAACTGGCAAGTTATATTACACTGGCCTCTCCTGTCCTTCATTAAAAGATGTTAATAATGTAAGAGGATTTATTTATTTTTTACTATTACTTTCCTATCTGTGCAATAACTGGAGAGGAGACTAGACAAAACATTATACAAGGAGAAAATAAGACTTACCATTGTCTGTAATTAATTAAGTTTTCATGATATTTAGTTGCTAATTATAACAGTAGATAGAGAAGCCTAATGAATTAAAAGGAATTGAGCAGGAATACACCTAAAAGAACCTGAAGGACAGTAGAAGTTGCAGTGTGGAGTGCATGTGACTACAAAGAGCAAATATATATGAGCAAATTTTCAATTTATCCAGCCAGACTGGCTGTATATAAAATCGAATATTTATATGACACAGCCATACATTTAAGCAATATCTTTAAAAAGAGTCATTTTTGATAAAATAGGGAGGAATTTGACAGGAAAACTTACTGTTCTGCATTAAATGAAATGGAAAGAAGAGAACAGAAAAACTTTCAGCAACAGAAAAGCAAATAGCCAAGAGTCAGGAAGTTCAGTGCAGCCAGTTATAATTTCACCATTAAAACTACTCCAGTAGGAAGAAGGGTCAAGTGGCTGGGTGTTAAACAGGCTGCACGGGGCTCAGCAGCAGTCATGAGTGTTTCAGCGATGCTGAAACAGAATTGGTCTGACAAAAGCGATGGAGTCATCCCGTGAGTGTATTCTGCCCTCTTTCCTTGTAAACCTTTCCCTGTTTCCCTTTACTTTGTGTCTTGCATATGGTGGTTCTGTGTTTCCCTTTTCTGCTTCTCTCAGAAGAAGAGGTTGAATTCCTTCTTGATAATCACAGATTAAGAGTTTGGGACATGGATGCTGTAAAGTGGAGGGATCAACTTTAGCCAGTACTTCACAGTAAGTGCTCAGGCCATTTGTTTTACATAGATTTTTAAGAATAGTATCAGCTTTCCCAGAAATATCCCTAAAATGTGTATTTTACCGCTGATAGATAAAGCACAAGTGGCAGCACTACTCCAGCGGCTAGACCTTCATCACCCAGGTTGCCCTCACTGATCTAGAGGTGTTCCATGTAAGTGCTGACAACAGCCATATATGTTTAGATCACGGAGCCTGGCAGATGGAGAGCCTGAAATAATACAGTTTCAGGGCACTAGGAGTTTGAAAATTAAATTAGTCATGAGAACTTGAAAATATTCCTGCTCTCGTCACTGTTCTCCCTTCTGCATTATTCATCTTTAGGACTGGGCTTGTGGCCTTACACAAGCTGAAACCATTTGACATTCAGCTCTCATCCCACCTGTTGATATTAAAGGGAATCATTTCCCTGCACACTTGCGGCCCAGGACAACAAGCAAGCAGCTGAGGAACCAAGCCTTAATTTCTCCAAAACTGAAAACATAAGAAAACATGGGCATTGGCATGACACGGTGTGACTACTCAGCAGTCTGCCTTATATTTGGTTAAAAAAAAACCCTTTTTTTTTGTTATTATTTATTCTGTCCCATGTGCGTGTTTTGCATTATGATATTTGCCCCAGTAGCACTACAAAGCTCAGGATGAGGGTGCAGGAGACTGCATTGCTTTGTGCATCGTGAGCAGAGGCTTTTCCCTTGCTCCATACATAAAAATGGTTGAGGTCTAGCGACGTGCTGAGGATGGAGAGGATTCCTGGTAGACTTCAGGTTCATCCATCATTTAGCGCTAGTATTAGGGAGGAGGAGAGAGCGGTGGCAAGATGTTATCCGTATTTATTAATTTGCTTTGTAAATCACTGAGAGACAAAAAGCATGAGTTTGTCCTGCTGCCAACCCCCCTTCTCAGAGTTACTGTTCGGTTTTGCTGCATTCATTTGACCTGATTTCCATGCAGTCACAGGCAGCTGCTCTCATCCAGCTCCTTTTAAGTTGCAGAATGGCTTTTAAGCTAGAAATGTGGCACTGAATAATTCGTTCATAATTAGTTATCTGTAGTTGCTACTCTTGGGGATATTCTTAAAATTATTAGGAATGCCTGATGGTTTTTGGCATATTCTAAGTACTTTGTGATAGGCTTATGAATTAGCAGGTAAAAATGTAGTTATATGAAGTTTTTCCTCCATTTGGATGATATAAAATGCCATTTCCAAGATATTTGTATTCTTTTTATTATTGAAGTTAATGGTTATTGTTTGAATGAAAAATCAAATGACCAAGAATAGAACCACGTACGGTGACTTGTCTAGAAATATACTGAATTTTAGTCCAAAGGAAAAGCTTATGGTCTCAACTTTAGAGAAAATGACCTTACTGTCCCAGCTTGTCAGGTAAGGGCAGAGTGTGCTGAGCACTGTTCACTACCAAACTTTTCAGCTCCCAATTATTTTCCCCTTCTCCTCCTCCTCCTTTTATTTGTGTGCTAACTGAGAGAGTAATGACTCTGTCCTCACTGGACACTCTGTCCTCACTGGAGCGCAACGAACATGAGATCAGCCCAGTGCCAACTAGTCCAGTGTATTTTCCTTAGTGCTTGACACTGCTTAGCTCTCAAAGAAAATACAGTGGTTTTCTTTTCTTCTTGTATTGTAGGGGTCCAATGACTTTTTCGGAGTCACTGTGATCCCGTGTAGAAAAGGTGAAATCTTTGACTCCCCTTGGCGCCGAGCAGCTCAAGGCTGCAGTGCGTGCTTGGCTGGCGTTGCTGTTAGCTGCTGTAATTTTACAATCACAGATGAGTCCATCAAGCTGAGGGCGTTAAGCCTATAGCATAAACAAAAGATATATCTGCTTTCATTGTTCATTTTTTAGTGTGTTAGGATATTGCATATATATATAATATTTATGTTCTCTAGAAAAGATACTCCGTATTTAGGGAGACGAAGAGTAAATAATCATATATCACCACCACCACCCACAAAAGAAATCCCAGAAAGCTTTTAGATACATTTTTGCATCAGGTTCCATACTCGATGGGGATGATTTCCTCAGAGTCATGTGCAAAAACTGTGTTATCAGCTCATTACTCAGGCAGTTGCAAAACTTCCATTTTTTAGAAAAAGAATCATTCTTTGTTCTTATTTTTGTCAGCTGATTAGCACTGCAGAAGACTTGATTTAAAAAAAAAAAAAAAAAAAAAAGGCAAGTTTTCTCTAATATTCCTGTTTCCTTGGGAACTATTAACTATTATTACATATTACATCTACTGCATTATTTTAAAGAGGAAGGTTGCTTATACAATCAGAGAAATCCAAAGCAAACCTCTCATAAACTCTGCAAATTTGATAAAAAATGCAATGGCTCTAACACCAAGAGAAGAAGCAAAAAACGCTTTTTGTTTTATCCAGACTTGTAAAAACAATTTAAATTACACGGCATGTATTAATTTCAGGAACTAGGTGCTTGTTTGACCAGTTAATGCCAGGCCCTCGTCTCCCATTTTGTTTTGTGTATGTGTTGCATAGTCTGTGGCTGCCCCTAGATTTCTAGTCGTCTTGTCAGTAGTTGTGACTTCACATTTTTATCCCACTCCCTCCAAAAAAGGAATACTCTTGTTTTTCCTTTTTGTTTTCTCCCAGCATACTATAGGGGTAAAAATTAGTAAATCTGAATGAAACTTTTAAGAGTTGTCTGGGAGTGCAATGAAAACTTTATAAATCAGATCCTGCATCATTAAGTGCTTATATTTGTCATCTTTTTTCAAGCTAGTCTTTAAAATAGCACCGGAATGCTATATGGATCCTGTATTCTTTAAGGATAGCTATGTGGATATACATATATAAATAAATCTTCTGCAATTACCCTCCAAATCATTTTGCATGCAACTTTTAGACATATCATTACACAACAGAAATAAGCAAGCTTACTAATGAAATTCAGATGTTATTTTTTTCATATTATACTGAAATGTATTACTGGGAGGAAATCATTCTACCTAAACCACTATCTTAGAAGAGCTAATATTGTGTATTCATTTGCATTATCACAAATGTTATATTTTGCCCTGCTTTTGGTTGACTGCAACAAGGAATTATGCAGCTGAAATTGTTTATAAGATTATATTAAATGTAGATTGAAGAAAGGAAATTTGTCTTGAGCTATGAGCTGAGGTTGATGCGTAAATTATACAGTTACCTTCATTGAAGTACCCTGTCTGAGATATTTATTTATTTATGTCATTAGAGTAGAACCAAATGAATATTTAGAAAAAGCAAAGAAAAAGCCGATTTCCCAGCAAGTAGATAAATATTATAAAGAAAACTATAAGACAAAATCTGCTGACAGTTGTAGAGGATGTTATAAGGGAAAAAAATATACAATAAATACAGAAAAATATAGATCTAAGATCAAAAATGTTCAAATACCTTGTAAAAGCATGTATGTATTTTTAGCTGTGGCTCTCATGAAACAGGACTGTTAAAAATGCTATTACTAAATTTAATCATCTCCTATCCTGTGCTTAGGGGGTATGGCATAAAATGTGGTAACAGTCTGCAGTAATCAAGTGTCTTATGCTGGGATATATATCTAATGTCCCTCAATAAAAATCGTATCAGAAATGTTAAGAGGGTTTTTATAAGATTTGGGAAGCAAATCCAAACTCCTAATTGGCACAATAACCTTATAAACTCATGTTCCTAAAACTGGCCCTTCATTTCATGCTGTCATTCTGCACCTGCATCCAAGGTGAAGGACTGAGCTGTTGCAGTTAGGCAGGACCCAACAAGGAGGCAACAAAGGCCTAAAAACTGTGAAAAGGGAGCTGAGACTCCCTTTAGGGACCACAACAGCCGATCCGAGGTATCCTTGTGAACTCTCCTTATGAAGAGAACTGATAAACAGATTGTTTTAATCTCTGTCTTATAATGGAGAACAACAAAAGGAAATGAAATAAATGAAGAAAATGCAGTGTGATTTAATTGGGAAATAGATGAAAAGTGGAAGAGCTCAAGAGGGAAAAGAAAATTGGGCTCAGGAGAAAGTGGGAGAGCTGGAGCAAGAAGCTGAGGATGATGTGTGGGAATTCATTCATAGGAAGATCAGCTTTTGGCAGAAACTCATCCTAAAATGACTATTGCTGGTACTTGAACTGTCACATTCAGCATTAGTTTGATGGTTGCTGTATGTCATTGCATCATATTATAGAGACATACCCTGGAAAAGCAGACAAGCGGAAGCAGGCAATTTAGTTTCATAATCTTTTAGAGAAAGTCCTGACTTCCCTTCTGTTCATGAATCACCAAATATAATAGGGCATTGATCCTTGCAGGGTCCCTGAGTATTTCATTTAGTATTTCATTCATTCATTTCATTTCATTCATTTAGTATTTCACTAAATGAAAATAATTAATAATCCTGTATATACTTACACTTTCTTTGCCTCAGAAGAGCAACAGTTGTAATGACAGTACACCATAAAATAAATCTTGGTTATAAAAGTAATTTATTTCTAGTAATTTTTTGTTATGCAAAAATAATGTTTCATGGAGAAGTCTCGGGACAGATATATATTGTTTGCAGAAGTGTCCTGGGGGAGGGGCAGGTGTCTTCCACAATTTATCACTCTGTTTCAGAGGAATGCAAACAAAATCATGCAAAGAAGTGCTCTGTAATTGCGTTCTTGGATATTTGCCATTTCTGTTTATTTTCCAGAAAAGTCTGTTACAATTATTTTTCTTTCTTTATTTTTAAACCAGCTTATGTTAGTGGCTTCAGTCAAAGAGCCCTAAAAGGACAAAGTTCCCAACACTACCTCCAAATATTTGAATCCCTCAAGTAGAGGGATTACTGTCTGTATTCACTAGGAAGCAAGCAATGCAAATGTTTTGCTACTAAATGAAAACATTTGTTAGACAGTCCGTAAAACACCCTCGATAGCTGTGAACAGAAATACTTGTGCAAATCACCTGTACTTGGAAATACCAAAGTCATTGGATATTCGAAAGGAGATGCAAGGTACTAAGGAGTAATGTTCTTGTTACTGTTGTTTCAGATTTTCCTCTAAGGAAAGGTATCTCCTGGTTAATCCCTTAACAGAGTAGCACGAGGCTGGTGCTTTGCTGCAGTTGGAGACCTCAGAGTTTTGGGGAGTGCATTTCCCACAGTTGGGGGCCTTTTGGAGAGAGGGCATTCAGGGCTGCGTTTTCTGTGGGATATTTTATGACCACTGTGGCATGCTATTATTTGTGAAGAAAAAGAGATGGCCAATAAACCTGTGAAGAACGTGAACAGACACTTCATCATATTTCTGTGTTTGCTGGAGAGCTATATCAGCTTTTTATTTGTGATGTCATATTTATCTTCTCTGTCAAGTAGACTCATAATGTGATTTTTAGCTGCTAGGGGCAGGTATTCTTGCAATCTATACACATAAATACCCTTAACTTTTCCTTGCCAAAAAGATGTCCAAGATCTATTTTGACATTAAGGGCTGTCATAAACGGTAGTTCATTTTTCTGTAGGCAATCAATTGCGGGGGCAGCACTTATTCTATCTTTATCAAGTATTTGTGAGGGCAGTTGAATGAAAAACAATTGGAAGCCCTTTGCTGCTGCCATTCAGGATTTTCTGGAAACTGAGATGGCCTCTCTGTCCCTTCCTCCTTCATCCTCTTCCCTACTTTTTTTTTTTTTTTTTTTTTTTTCTTTTCAAATAATGGCTAATAGAGGGTACTCATTACTTAAAATTGCAACCCACTAGAAAAGACTTCATCCCAAGAAAATGCAAGTCTCATGGAAGCATTAAAAGTTCCTGTTTATTAGCATCAAATCTTCTGCTCTGCTAAAGCTAGTCTTCTTCACCTTCAGTCAAGCAAAAGAGCTAAAAAGAGAAATGGGGAAATGCAGCCAATTGCCAGAGCTTCGTCACGGCATAAATTGAGTGATGGAAATAGCACATTGCCTGTGTAAGCAGAACAGCAGAGGATTTTGAGGTTGCACAAAATATGTTTTCTTTCTTTGTAGGAAACTAAAGCAACCCCCTAAGATACTATTTTACATGTTGAGATACTTTTGTTTTTTTAAGGAATATGAATGTTACTCAATAATTCAAGAAACATTAAAGTGTTACGCTTTCTGGTAACATTGCTTTCTGGTAACATTACTTGCTTAGGAGTTATCACGTGTTTCTCTAATGATTAGTGAAGGTTGGGCTAAGTGGTTCAGTTCTTACAGAGTTCAGTTAATCAGATGGTCATTCATATCTAGCTTTACTTAAAACTTTCTATAGAACCTTCTACTGGGCAGGAATGAGGCCTGTAAAATTTTTACCATGACTCTGATGCCTGATGGGGAATGGAAGGGGAATGGATGCAGAAGGTGGCCAGGCCGGCCTGAGTAGCAGCTCCTAATTTCAGCATCGGCCCTTGATGGTGGATGGGCCATTGCTGTGATTCCGTGGGACACTTCTTTGATTCTTACGTTTTCCAGAAGGCTTTTAGCAAGGCTTCTTTGCTCACGTATGGTCCTCGCCAGCGCAGCCCGACTGCTTCTCTGCACAGTGCGGTGTGCACAGAGTAGCTGCAGCTGTGCTCTCTTCCATCCTCCCACGCTAAAAGGTGATGATACCATTTTCTCTGAAAATACGTTCTATAAACATGAGCAAAAAAACTGTTTATGCTGACTGACACTGGCAAGCACTAGAAGAAATGGCCTGTGAGTCAATTATTTATGAATGTATTAAACCTAGAAATCAGGATGTCTAGCCAGTGTAGCAGTTCCACAACAGATTTCAGGTGAGTATTGGGGCAGAGCAGACAAAGGCTTGCCAAATTGAAATATGATGAGTTTCTGAAGAGGATTAGGCAGTGTTGCTGCCTGCAGTACTACAGAGCTGACCTCAGTTACTGCAGCCTCTGCAAGTGTTGTCTGTGTAGTCTTCACTCACTGGTAGAAGCAATAGATTTCCCCATATAACCTTGTCTATGGGGTAACTTTTATTTCGTAGACACCTCTGTTTAATTTTAAGGTAAGAAGCATCTGCATTAAAGACATCTAAGCCATCATGAAAGAAAAAATACATTAATAGTTCACGAATTAAAATATTTCTTTATTATTATTATTATCATCATCCTGAAAGGCTCCTATAGTTAGATGAAAATTAGGACTTGACACCCACTTCATCATTATTCTCTTTTGGCCATGACCCTCCTGGCTTGGGTTGTTGGAGACCCAGAGCCAGAGCCTTCACAGCCCAAATATTCAGGGCCGTGTGAGGTGCCTGCACGAACACGCCAGCATGTGGCAAAGGCAAGAAGTCCTACAGGGAGATTTCTTTATTTGGGGAGTCTTCATCCATCTTCAGGATTGTGCTAAGGAAAGAAGGGCTCAGCTCAGGGGCTACTGAGTTAGGAAATGAATGGTGAATTCTGCTAACTTTATTTCAGGGGCTAAAAGACTGATTATATGTAGAAAACAAAAGAAAAGAGTTTAAAGGCTAAAAAGGATAGTAGAAATCCATGTGGCTAATAGATTGTGCATTAGTCTGTGTAGGTATAGCCAAAAAAAAAAAGAAAAAATGCCAGAGAAATAGTCGCTATTCTGCAGCCAGTTGATTTGCAGCAAAACAATCTAAGCATTTTCTAAACAAGGAATTCAGAATTTGGCCTAATATTTAATACCAATTTAGTATAAATGTTCATACTTTCCCTATAGCCCAGATCCTGATCCCAGTGACTGTCTTGCCTCAAAGTGCTGGTAAGTGCAGTGCCTGGAAAAATGGCTCTTTGACTGAAGCACTGCAGAAGCTGTCAGCCTCCAGATGTGACCCCGTCACATGTATTGCAGGAATGCAGGTTTTAAAAATTCACCAGGGCCTGAGCTTTAGTGCCCTGTCTGATTTCCTCTGTTAGTGACACAGTCTATATGTGGGTTTATACACACACAAACAAGAGGTACGGGTATCATAAAAACATGAAAAGACTGAAAACACACTGATTGAAGTGAAATTATTTCTTACTAACATAAGCCTGTATTTGCAAGCTGAGGGAAAGCAACAATGCTCATGTTCTGTTTGCGTTTTATAGCACATAATGAAAAAAAAAAAAAAGACATGTTAATTACCTCTATGCTGCCCCATTGCTTTAAATGTGCTTCTACATCTTGGATCAGACAGTTCCAAATAATTATTTGTGATGAATGAGGGTGTGTTTAAAATGTTGTATAGATGGATATTTAATTCTTCTTCTAACTAAAGCGCTTTCATGATAATTGGCACCACTTTCCTTCCTCAGTAGATGTAGCAGCACTACGCATTATGTTTATAGAACAATTTGTAGATAATCCTTCAAGGTCTTTTGTTGGATTTTCTTTTGAGGTTTGTGCTTTTCAGCCATGGCTGTTATGAATTTTTTCTTCCATTAGACTTTGGCATAGCTTGATGTTTAAAAAAGCAGTTCCCCATCTTCTTGCAAGTTATAGGTTAATTTGAAAAATATACTGCGTACTATATACTAGCTCAGTAGCACATAATAGGGAATCGGTAAAACTTACTCCCCATCCTGCTGTGATAAGTGACCATTTGAGAGAGTTGTCACTCTTGTGGATGTCCCATCCTTCCCCTCACCCACAGAAGTTAAAATAGCAACCACTCTCCTGGGGCTGAAGGATGGGACTGGAGAGAAGATTGAAGTGCAATGTGGTAGTTACCTCTAAATAAGGACTAATGAGTAGCTTGGCTCATCTGAGGGCAGACAATTAGGTCGTATGTAATACTGTAAAAATAGAGTGTTTCAAGAATGAGAATGGGAGCATGTTGCAGCTACAGAAAATAAGATGTGTTTATATTTAAAGCTTGAGTTTAGGCAGAATAGAAAGAGCCTCCTGAATAATAGACTCAAATACCTACGTTTTTCTTAAAGTTCAGTCCAGGCTGGGCTGGGGCCTTTACAGAAAGGGAAGAAATAGCTGAGTAGTTCATTCTCTTAGATTTTTACATGTAATAGTATATATATAACATTACTTTTTCTCCAGCTTTTGTCTTTTTATGAATTCCTTAGTTTGTTATTTAGAACAGGGATACTGGCATCTTGTATGGTTTTGTCCTATGTACTGGTGAGCAAGTAATGTAATTTTTCTGTTTCCCAGAATGTCACCCATGATACAGAAGTAAGAAAGTGCAATTTTTTTAAATAAAATAGAACCCAACACACCAGAGTTGAACATTTTTCATGTGAGACAGCTTTGTGCTTACTAACAAATTCTGTTTTGAAGGAAGCCCAAAAGAAAGTCTAAAAGGGCTCTGATATCCTCTATATTAAAACTAAGCAAGTACAACTGAAACAATAGTTTAAACAAAAAGACAAAGGAGAAAGTATGCATGAAAAATGCTTGCCAAGAGTTATAAATTTGGTTATAAGACCAACTTATCACATGGATGAAGGAGATTTTGTGAGATTATCTACTCAAATATCCTGCCCCAAGTTTCAACCTATATTTTCCCCACATTATAGGCTGCCGTAGTTGTCAAAGCTGCTGCTGAAGTGAACTGTTTTTACAGCAGTCACGTTCATCTTGGTGGTTTTGGGTGCAGTAATTCTGGCCATAAGAAGGGGCTCAGTAGACATGTTATGATTAGCAGCATTTCCTCAGGGACTTGGTTTAATTTTCATGTGCACTAGATTTCTTTGTGAGAAGACCAACTATGTGTTAAATTGGTCTATAGACATTAAGTAAATCAGATTCCACATAAAGTTAGCAAGTGCGCACATGGCAGATGGAGCAATCAAGAGATGGAGACTAAGGAGGCAAGAGTAGAGCGAGGGAAGGAAGGAAAGAGTTGAGCTGCATTGTAGGTTTCAGCCTTGTTGGAGGAATATCCATGGATGCAATGCATAAGGATCAACTCTAAAAGGAATTTCTTGGGAGAGTTAAAAAGAAAAAAAAAATGGAGGGAAAAGGGCTGAAATGAACTTTCTGAGAGATTTTGAGGCAAATGAGTACAAAAGTTAGAACATGCTGTGCAATGTAGGCTGCACTCTTGCTGCAGTAGCTACAAGAAAGACTTTGGTATCTCTTGTTCCCTAGTGCAGAAGCAATCCAGAGAAGTTGTCAATTTTCCAGTGAAAGGGTTGAAGGAATGGTAGATGTCTGAAGAAGCAATTTTTTTCTGATATTTCCCAAGTGCAGGAAGTGAAGGAATACTTCATTAAATATTGTGGCCCATATTCTAAACTAACTAATGCATGTTAGTACCCTTTATTATTGAAATTATTATTGAAATTATTATATTGAAATAATAGGTGTAGATGGGCTGAAGTCAGACTAAAATATAACCATCTGTTGTTTTGCCATGCCATACTCAATTATTTTTGTTTAGTTCTTTCAGTCATATGAAATAAAACTGTCAAAGTTGTCAAAAGCTACAAGAAATGAAACTGTGAGCTGCTGCTCTGAGATTTTTAATATTTCTTCCAGTACAGATTTCTGTGCCTTAAAAAATCCTGCCAAAAGCATATTTGGTATGATGGTTTGATACATGATCCAAATGTTTGGGATAATTAGTAATTTGGGTAACTGTGGAATTCATAGGAATTCATCATTTATATCTGCGTCAATCTTGCAAGAATACATATGATAGTGCAGATGTTAAAAATATACATTTCATTAGATAACCACATTTGGTATGCACACAGTTGCACATATTAACTTTCTGCTAGTGACAGTCATGATGTAAAGTATAATGCATGCAGATGTACAAAAAAATCAAACTAAAAATGCTTGGGGGTATAAAATTAGAGAATATTTGAAACAGATGGTAATACTCAGTAGGATTCTTCTTGTTCTACTTTTTGTTTTTGTTTGTTTGTTTCCCCTCTGAGCGGAGGTATTTGCTGTTTTATCGGAAGTCTCAGGATTTGTGAATGGGCAATGAAATGTATACAGGCTGCTCTGTCACACTGATAAGGAAGCAAGGTATTTTACTTTCTAAAACAGGTTAAAACATCTGAATAATTGAATGAGCTATTTAATTTGTGCCCCTTGTCTGATCACACCTGTTTAAAACATGTATTTTTTTTAAGTTTCCATTGTAAAATGAAGCATTTCAGATTTCTTAAAGATTGACTAGATTTTTTTTTTAGCATTGTGGGTTTAAGTAGAGAGATTGCTTTATTTTAAAGAGATCTTTTAAATTTTAAAATATTTTGAGATAAAGGAATAAACTGTCTTGAAAATACCACAGGAAAATTTCAGCTAAATTTTAAAATGTATGTTTTTGGGCAAGCTGCTTGCTCAGTCCAACCTAAATTTGTTTATAAAATTCTAGTAAAGTCCATTTTGGTCCTAATTGCAGAGAAAAGATTATTTTCCTTAGCTTCACTGAATTCCAAATACTCTTGCTTTCATGAATTTTATGAATTCCAAATACTCATTCCACCCAGAGTGGAAGGGACAACACAGTACAGGCTTTAGCATTTCTCCCAAAGAAGAGATCACTTTGATAAGATATATTTTCCTGTCCTACGTGACAGACTCTAAAACAGACAATAAAAAAGATTAAATCATTGACAGTTGCAATGATCTAGAGGTGCTAGAAATCAATTACTCTGTGATAGGCTTCTTTGATTTCATTTTTATAATGTCTAGGTGTGGAAATAAGTGAAGTCAGAAGAACAGTTGGACTTCAAATGAAGAAGAGTCTTAAAATCTATTGTTGTTTTTTGGGTTTTTTTTTTTTTTTTTTTTTTTAGTAGGAACTCCAAATAACTGAAGTCTTTGAGATGAACTGCTCCATTTTAAGGAGAGCCACCCGCATCATTTTATTGGAAAATGTGAACAAATCCTTTGAAAAGCCCCTTTTCCCTGTAGTTGAACTCTATTATTCTGAATAGCAGGCAGCCCGGTTAGGCATGTCCAGCTTGCATTCTGCAGTGGTTATTGAGTTTCTCGGAGATTCTCATTTGAGAGGAAAATCCAAACAGTCCTTTGAAACAAGAGTCCTTTAGGAGCAATCTAAATGATCTAAACCTCCTTTCTGCTACGTGCGATCACTGGACTATTTTCTGGACTTTGAGGTTCCTTCTGAATTCCCATGGATTCTGTGTCTCATTGCTTGACGAGCAGAGAAAAGGAAGGAGACAGAGCAGGTTTCATGCCAGCTTCTTTACTGCAAAACTTTCAAAGAATCTCTTTCAGAAACTCCACAGCGATACAGAGTTTTATCACCAGGCATTGGAAACTGTTCTGGTCAGCTCCCCATGCCTGATCACTCTGGAAAGTGGTGTTTGGCTGCACTGTTTTTAAAAGGCTCATGATGTCCAAGATTCTTATAAAAACAAAATCTAGACTTTATTGCCTTTAAAAAGTGTTACTATGAATTTTATTACCAACTTTATGAATTATGTGCTCTATACCTCATCAAGTATTCATTTTCTGATCACTGCTAAAGCATATAATCCTCATAAGGATGTTTGTAAAATTCAAATTAACCTGGATTTAATTAATAAGGTTGGCGTTAAAGGATTACAGCAAGATTTGGGAGGTGTCCAAAGGGGAAAATTTATTTTACAATATATAATTTTTAAGATTTTTTCAGTTTAAAGGCCAGATCTTAAAGTGGAAGAAGGAGATCTAAGTCTCTAGCCTAGAGAAAAAATGTGAATTAAAACTGTCACTGCATGCAACTTAAACTGGCCATTTTGGAAAGAAGAAATATTGAAGATCACATCAAAGTACAAGATGTGATCTTATAACTTGTACTAAATGCAAATATCAGTGATTTTTCGCACAGCTTATTGTCATTAAGGGAATTTTAACTTTGTTATTTGTACTTGTAGTGGGCCTATTTGTGAATATGATGCTTATGTGTTAAAATCTTTTAATCTCTACAATCTTTTTAAATTTCTAACAGGATTACTTATATCTGCTGCACAGTCAGCATCAGGTCTTTGATAGAATTTCTCTTTACTAAAACATGTCAAAGGATGGACTTGTTTAAATTGGTAATTTAGGTGCTGGAGGCTACTGCACTAAGGAACTGTGCTTGTAAAGTGAATCCAACTTGCTGGACTTCGCTGAAGACCCAAGTGCTGAGGACTTGAGAAAAGCACTTGAGCATGTGGCTCAACAGGCTCCCATTTTGAGACCCGGGACCTTAGTGTCTTGTAAGATTAAATCATAAACAATACTAAAAGGAAGCTCACCCCCCAATAAAACCATAAAATAGATTTATATTGTAGTGGAAGAAAGGTTGAACTGTCTGATTGTTCCTCTTAGGTCAATAAAGTCGGTTATGATTCCTGTCATTTTTATGATCCTCTGTAGTAATGAGAAGTTTTCCACAGCTCCACTTGGCAGGCAGATCAAGGGTGAGCCATTAGCTGAAGCTTACTGTGAGGTGACAAGACACGTAGGGCACACAGGAGATGTGCCTGAATCCCTGAGAAGAGCCAGCTCAAGCAGGAAGGAAACTTCTCCATTGGCTCTTTATGGTTGGCACTTCTCAATCTGCAAGGCAGAGCCCTAGGAATGGGCAGAATCCAAAAGTACATTTTGGCTGCTGGCTGCTGCATGTAATGCATGTGCATTAAAAAATAAAAAAATAAATAAATAAAAAAGTTAACTCGCTTTTATCAGAACCTTTCAAAAGTTAGCTAATTCTGCTTTAATCGTAGCTTTTGTTTGTCTTGTTTTTAATCCTGTTAATTACAGCTTACCTATCTGCAAGTAACTAGCTTCCAGATTATCAAGACTGCTGCCAAAATTGCATAGTTCATTAAAGTCTCTGTAATATTAGCTCTTCTTTGCAGTTCTAATTTAAATAAAATTCTTGCCAAATATTTTTGGAAGAAAAAAACCACTAATACTTGGTGCATCTGTACCCTCCACAAAACATTTTTTTTATGGATGTTCATTTGCAGGCATTAGCTGGAGTAAACTGATTTGTACCTCTCTTAAATTATGGAAATTCAGGGATTACAGCTAAGGTGTTTCCATATTAAAAAGTTGGGTCTTGTGGTATACCCTTAGAATGGAAATACTCGGGAGTTTACGTTCTTCAAATCACTGTTTAAAATTAAATAATGCCTACTTAAAACTGCAGTTTTGATACAGTAGGTGTCTGGTTTGTATTCTCAAAACAGTTCTAGTTCCTCAGGTCATATACAGACTTACTTTAAAAGTAAGTCTGTTCCTAATTGTACATTCTTCATGTGTTCTTCTGTGTAGGGCAGGACTGATCATTAAGTGCAGTGTCTTTACTGATGTCTAACAAAACTGGAGAAGATTAACGACTCCTGCATCGGAAGTCTGTTTATATAAAATCATTATACAAACAAATTAATAGCAGTGCAAAATATTATCGTTACTTTGAATAAATCATTTGCTGACGTGTGCATAATGCATTTTTTTAAATACCACAGAATGCTTATAAAGAGTAAGTAGTTGATCTTAATGAAAACAATGATAAATCTTACACTAATATCTGCTGCTTTCATTCAAAAGGACCCTGAAGCACTTTGCAGACTTTTATATATAGGAACAGAAATTAGAAATAGAAAATTACACTGAGATTTCATCAATATCCCGTGGTAATAATTACAGGATTTGATCAGATTCATTCATCTCCCATTTGGCTATTAATAGGAATATGACACACTCTGAATTCAATCTTTATTCTCTTAAGGGGATTTTTTTTTTGGTGAGGAAAAACTTCAGAGACTTTCTCCATCCTCTTAATGTGCAAAGTCTTTCAATACCAGCAGAAGCATTATCACTTCTAGGAATTGAGTGTTCCAGCTGGGATTATTTCTGAGTTTGTAGTACAAAGTCAAGCATTTTAATCAGTCTTTGGATTATAACTTTTTTGACTTTGTCAGCACTGATCAGAATGTCCGGAGGAACTACAAGTACTGCAGAAAAGCTTGACGTAGCCACTCAGTTTCTCAAGTGTATTCATCTCGTCAGTGCATGTGTGGGGCAAAAGCTGTCATTACCCTTTTCTATTGAGAGCAATGAACTGTTCAGGTCCTGTTAGAGGAAAGCCAGCTCTGCTCCCCCAGCCTAGTACTCCCTCCACAGTGGCTCCTCTGCAGAGGAGAAAGTCTTTCCTGCAAAGATGAGGCAAGTAACTGATTATAAGAAAATAAGGCTATTCCTGCAATAATACTTTGTTTTATTGCTGTGGCAATAGCTTTGCAGTAATCATACCATTAAATAAATAAATAAGCCTTTAATATAAGTGGGAAAATGATCATTAAAGACAGGTAGGGGAAACATTACTACTCCATTTCCTTCAAAGCAGTGGAAGTTACTGGTGATAGGAAGAGGACTGCCCTTTGGCATTCTTCTACCTGAAATGTTGGCTCATTTTGTGCGAAAGGAAGGAAAGAAGTGCAATGCTAGTAGTTTTCTTTTTGCCTTTCTTTGAAGGATTCATTATATTAAATGGATGTCCCCGTCCTTAAAGCTTTCTTTGAAAGAGTAGCAATCAGCAGAGAAAGCCAATCTCTGAGGAAATACTCTAGGAGAGTGAAGTGATGACCTACATCTATCCTGTCTTAGAAGGGAGGCTTTTCTGGCCTCCTGTCTGGCTTTTCTCTTAAGCAGGAGCAGGATGCTAAGACTATCAACCTGGCTGTGTTATTCACTCTGATTTCTTTCTTTCTTTCTCTTTCTTTCTTTCTCTTTCTTTCTTTCTTTCTTTCTTTCTTTCTTTCTTTCTTTCTCTCTCTCTCTCTCTCTCTCTCTCTCTCTCTCTCTCTCTCTCTCTCTCTCTTTCTCTCTTTCTCTTAGAGAGAAAGTCTTTAATCTCCCCATTCTTAAATCCCCTGTCTGCAAGATGAAGGTAATGATACCTGTGCATTGCAACCTGTTGATGAAAAGTGATAGACTGCA
This sequence comes from Nothoprocta perdicaria, assembly GCF_003342845.1. Classification (NCBI taxonomy): domain Eukaryota; kingdom Metazoa; phylum Chordata; class Aves; order Tinamiformes; family Tinamidae; genus Nothoprocta; species Nothoprocta perdicaria. The sequence continues at coordinate 341,394 of NW_020454439.1, forward strand.
ACCTAGCAGAAACTCATAAGGGTCTGCTGCTCTTCTTTTTCCTTCCGTGAGATCATGGTCAATGATCTCTACAATACAAAAGGTCCAGGGAGATAGGCAAGTACTCTGAAGGGGAAAAATATACAGATTTAAGAAAATACTTCCCTCTTGTTTTCTAAAAACATGTGACTGTTTCAAAACTATAGTAATTAAATCTCTATTTATTCTCTGCATCACAGAGAAAAGTCACCAGATCAGTGAGCTGTCATTCTCAAAAGCAATGGTGATTTTCTTCATTAGCTCTGTTGCTTTTCCTTTAAAAAGGGAGTTTCATCTTCTCTCTCCTCAGAAGGGATCAGTGGGGCTAGTGACTTTGAGACACCATCTCTAGACAACTGGAAAGTTCTGGGCATTATTGCAGGTCACACAAATACACATCGTGCTTCCCTGTTAATGGTGACCTATTGATTCAGATCATTGAGTTGTCCATTTCAGAGATGATGAAGACTTTCCTGAAATCCTTTCCAAAGCCCAGTTATATTCTTCTTATGCACTTTAGTATCTTCTATGGAACCTGAACTCATCCCTCTTCTTATGTTATTGTTGAACAAGAGTATTAATTTCTAGATCCAAAAGTTGTCTACTATAGACATTTAATAATATGGCAAGGCACAACTAAAAAGAGAGAAGAAGAAGACTCATTTGCTTCCTCTTACTACTGCTTCAAAAAGCATCATCTTGATACTTAGAGTGTCTTTTCCTGCATGGCTGTTTCTGGCTACCTATGTTTTGTGTAAAACAAACAAACAAAAAAAGGCACCTGACTGAGAGGTAGCTAACTAAATTCGTTTTGTTTTATTTTCTATTTGGAAGGGGCAGCCTTCAATATGCCAGCTGGAATCAGCTTCTGAAATTATAAAGAAAAAATGATATATCAATGCCTAGTGATTTGGTCTAGAAAGCTTTCAGGTTGCTCAGTATAGTTGAAATGAAGAGCTTCTAGACATGACTGTAAATTGAATCTTAGGAATCTTGCTAACTAAAATGCAGCTACATACATACGTGTGTTAGATTCACAAATTTAGATATTTGGATCTAAATGCAGAAAATGCCAGGACTGAAATGATAATTCTTCCCATATAATGATTCTTTTTTTTTTCTGTTTTATTAGCATAATACCAAAAACACTGCATGCAATGGAAGTGCTATTTGCTTGGTCTGTGAGGCTGCATCTTTAGGATAGTAATCAGCTACAGATGGAGCAGACTAGGCAGACTTCTATAAAGTGTTAGCATTTCTTGTTTTGCTCTCTCAGGACACGAGCAAAGAAATCAATAGCGACCTATTGCCCAGCTAATATGGAGCAGGTCACTCTAGAAAGCCTTAAGACACATACAGTTCGAGCTCAGCTCAGGACTGGCTATAATGAAAGCTGTTAATCAGCTTTTGTTCATGTGTGACAATAGCTGCTGTCCAACTGCTTTTCAGTCAACACCATTATTGGTATAGTAGATAAGCAGATGCCATTTGAGACCCATTTTTAGAGGGTAAAATTGTGTTGTGATTGTGTTTATATTCTTTCAGTGATTCAGCCATTGGACTATTACAATAATGGAGGAAACATTTGTAGGTATTCTTATATATTTCACAAGTAATTTCCTTTTTTTCTTCTCTCTCTCTTTCTCTGTAATTCAGGAGAAAAGACACCGGGATGTTGTCATACAAAGAGCACCTCCCAGTGAGTCAAGTCGTGGTGGGAGACATTGACCGACCTGGCTCCGAAGCCAAGATATCTGTGGGTCCTGTGCGTTGTCAAGGAGATAGTAAGTTGGATGTTATTCTTCCCTTTGCTTCTGTGTGGAAAGCAAATACAGTGGCAAATTGCTGAATTTGTAGACTCCCCAAGTAGATTTGGAGAAGTAGTTGTCTGCTGAGACACGTCATCTGAGGAATTTTGCATATAAATTGGCATGCATAATGGCTTATCTGTGCATTTAAAATGTGGATATTTGTCTTTCTTCTATGGCAAATATGGCAACTTTGATTATTCAACTAAGTTTCTTTCAATATAAAACAGTAATACAGATTGCATAGACACAGCTCTCAACATCTGTGCTTCTGTTGAGTGGTGTTGTCAGGGCCATTAACATTGTATATCACTGTAAACAATGTTTATAGATATATAAATAGTAGCAGGATGGCAAAGCATATCATGGTAAACTTTGATTACAGCTGTATAAAGTTTGACAAGAATGTTATCGAGTGCTATCCATATCCGGGCTAGACATTTCCATGCAAAACAAGGGTTATTTTCTGTAGCAATCTCTTGTTTCCAGGTTGAGTGCTGAATTGGAGGTTTGTATCCTCCAGTTTGAGCAGCAGGTGATAGAGTAAATCAGTATAATGGATGAAATTTCCACTTCACAGGGCAAAAAATGTAGGGAGGCAGTTAAGAGAATTGTACTCTTCCTTCAATCTATTTTATATATCACAGGGTGAATTTCAGTACTGAGCTCAGAGCAACTGTTTAAGGTCTTTTTCAGCCATGCTTTAAAAACTTAAGCTATATGCCATTGGTGCACTCATTATACTCATTTTGTGTTTTTGGATGAGGTACTGTTGTAAGAGGTGCAATGAGGAAAGATTGCCTGATTTCATTTGCAGTAACTACTGTTTGCATAGTCTGTGCTCGGGTATAGGTAAAGAGTATGCTAAGTCTGCCTATGAGATTGCAGTGAGGTAAAAATATTGGAGAGATGAGCATAATATATTTTAGTTGAACAATGTGCATCTAAACTGCATCCAACATGGGCTTGGGCAGTCCTCCCTTCTGTGCCTGGTTACAGCTGCATGCTTCCATTTGCATGTGTCTAGGTGCTTTAAAAAGGAGGCCAGCATCATTATCCCTGCTTTAAGCTCAAGTAATTAATCTGAACTGAGAGGAAATAGTGTACTCAAAGTCATCCTGGCTGTATAAATGAGAGTTTTCTGGGTCCCAATCCAATGCTTGGAACCATAGGCCATTGCTCACTGATACAACTGAACATGCTTAGCCTGTTTTGCCATTTGTGGTCTTTCTGGGTAGCACAAATATTCCCTCTAGCTTTTGTTAATGAATCTGATACATAATTAGCAGGCACAAATTCCATGGGATATTTGCAAACCTTTATATCTCCTATTTGATGCTTGTTATTTCTGGTGTTTGACTAATCACAGTTCACTTTTTTGCTTGCTTGTTTCTCAACTATACTTGGCAAGCATTTTTAGAATAAACAGTTATTACTAGTGACTAAGAAATGACAAATAGCATCTTTCTTGCACCTGTATTCCTCATATGTGGAACATGAGTGCTACTGTAAATACAAATCTCCAGCATGTGACACATTTCTAAGTATCAATGGGAACCGAAGCTCATTAGAGCCAAGAGAAGTCTTTTCCATAATGCACTGAGTGGAAGAGCCATTTGGGAACCTGAATGAGTGTATTCCTAACACCTCAACTAATGGAATTTTCCATCTGAACTTTATAGATACGACTTGCAGTCTAAAAAAAGTTTTGTCAGTGAATATTTGTGTTTACTTCCATGACAATATGTTATTGCCATGAAGCTGTTTTAAGCTTTCTCAGAGGAAAGATAACCCCCTAGACGATTATAGTTTAATAACATTTATGAGTGTTGGCTGCTCAGCCTGATTTCTTTGTCATTGCCCATTTCTGGTAATCCCATATCATTCCCTGCACATTCTCCTTGGTTCTTTCTGGCCTGTATATAACAGCTGCTCTACCTCAGGCCAGTGCTATCCGAGTGTAGCATTGCTGGAAAAATTTCCTGCAGAAAATTCCAAAATTTCAAAATATATTTTGTTCCAAGGAAATGATGATGAGCCAAGATGTTGAATTTATAAAGGATTTTCAGAAAACAGAATTCATCCATGTATTCACATATTGCATGCATCAAACCTGGCATTATTAATACTGAAGTTTTGGACTCTTTTGCAAATATCAGTCACACATATTTTGTGTGTAGCTATCATATCATTTATGGAGAGTGGTAAGTGAAATTCAGTTAGAGGTATGAAGACAGGGAAAGAAATAAAGATTTTTAGTCTGGTTGGAAAGACAGTGGAAAAGGTAAGAACATCTTAGTAGTCAAATAAAAATATATCTATTTAGGAGGCTTTCTCAGTAAGGCAGTGGAGCCTGCCAGTCCTGTGAAGACATTTCCTGAGAGTTGTCTGTGGCACGTGATGTACCAACAAGTAGTCCAGAAATAGTTTGCAGCTCATGAGGGGCCCCGTTCTCACTTCAGAATTACAGCAGAGTATTTGCCATCGAGTTCACTGCTACTTCTGTGTCACATCTGGAGACACTGATATATAATCTGGGCTCAGGCACAGCTGTAGCTGAGAGCTCTAAAAGCACAAGCTACAGAGCTGCTGTCCTGGGCAGTCTGTAAGGACAGGAAGATGAAAACATTGTATTGGAGGGCCAGGAGAATTAAAGAAAGCAAAAATATGTGTTGCCTTATGTGGTTTGCTTCCACCTATGCTCAGGCTAACAGACTTTTCAGCAGCAGTATAAGAGCTTTGAAAGACACAGATTCTTAAAGAATCAATTTATCAATCTGGGCCACACTAACTAACCATCCATACATTATTGATTGACTAAAATAAATCTGAAAATCATTCATCTCAGTGCCATTTGCCTGACACAGACCATGAAACATTAGGAATGTAGTGCACTTACTGCTGAATTGTAATTGTTCTGCTATTGCAAAAACAACTAGATTGAGATTCTTCCATCAGAAATATAGATTTTATTGTGGTCTCACAAATGACAATTTCATTACTCTATTCCTCTGATTTATGACCTGATTATGGCTGCTTTGGGCAAGCTTGGACTGTGGTAAATTTTGGGACTAAAATCAGAAAACTTGGCCATGCCTGATTAGTCATCTTTGCGTTGCAAAACTGTTTTTTGCTTTGACTCTGAGTCACAAACCAATATCTGCATCATAAAAAATAGTCAACAAAAAGAGCCTTCTGTACCCCTCTGAAGATCTGCTTAAGGTACACTGTTCCACCAGAACGATGACTGTAATATATCCATCTGGCCATTGTGGCAAAAAGCCTGTGACTCTTGCCTGGGGCCTGTCTCGTACTTTGGATAAAATATCCAGGGTCTCTGCTTTCCATTTGTTAGCTTGATGTTGAGAAACACTTCCTAAATATCCCTTGATTTTTTCTAAGTGGAGTCTGAACAGCAGGGCGGATTTATGCAATATTATGGAGAACAGGTGCATAACCACAATATTCTGCAAAGTGTTATTTTGGCACTGTATTGCATCTAAAGATCAAGCAAAGGTTTTCACCAAATGTCAGAGCTACCCAGGCAAAGGTAGACTTTTTCTTCGAGGAGAAGTTTCCTTCCTGACAGTGCTCTATGAGTCTTGTACTTACAAAATTGCAAAGACAGATCATTAACAGAGATTCTCAAGTTCATCTAAGCTGAACTATAATCAAAAATATAAACAGGAAAGACGAAGTGTCTATGGAATTTTTGGCATTTCCCAGTTCTTTGACTCCATAGTTGTATTGGAAATGGAAACTGATAAGTTTTGCTCAAGAGACCGTGTTGTGTGCAAGATATAAAATTGGCTAATGAAAAGCCGCTATAGATCATCTTTACTCTTCAGATGTCTTTGCATCACTGATTAGAGCCACTTTACATACATATTGCAGTTGTATTAATATAATAGCGCACAATAGTACAGTAGTCCTCGACTGCACTGCATTTCCCCCAGGCCAGTAACAGAAAGATTTTGCCCATCTCTTTTTTTCCTGCCCCCATCATTTCTACTTCAGCAATTCAGGCTAACTACTCTATGTCGTAATAGATTCGGCATGACCAGATGACACGCACAGCCCTTTTGGGACTAGATGATCTCTTTGTTAAAGTCCCTTTTTAATGAGGAAAAAAGAAATCCGAGATCATATCTGATTATTTTTCCTAGGACTTTTAAATAGAGAAAAGCCCAGATCAGATGGTACATGATTAATCTGGGCAGGTCTTTTCAGAGGCAGTGTGTGTGGCAGACACCACAAAAGTGCTCAGGGTTTCTGCATTAGTAAATACTCTCTCAAGCAAATACACCCTAAAAGAAAGGTAGAAAGCAAGACACCATTCAATGTCAGCACTACGACAGCCTGAGGACTGATAGCCATGAGAGCAGAGGAAGTTCATCAAAGTCTAAAAGCAGTTATTAAGTGATATCATCAGACTTCTTTATTTTGGACAAATTCTATATTTTTACTTTTATGAATTTGATTCTCTGAATAGCCTTACATAATAGAGAAGTTAGATTTTTCTTTTCATGTACAATTTGGTGTCCTCAAAAACACCAGTTCAAGGATGTATCTTTCTTACAGTGAGTACTTCAGCTTGAAATAAAACCAAATCCAGGTACAGCAGTACAGGCTTCCAAAGTTTTAGTAAAGCAAAAGCCAAAATATTGCCCTCTCTTCATGTGTTGCCTCATGACATTTGACAAATACAAGCAAACTGGCCCCAGAAAAGTCCTCAGATACTCCAATAACCTGGGATTTATTGTGCTCAGGTCTTCTGGTGATGTTTCACTTATTGCCATTCCAAATTTCCACAAAGACTATCCTGTGAAACACAGTATTTTAGTTGTATTATGTAAAAAAGCCTAGGGGTAACCATGGACTGCATCCATTCCCAGAGTATGTGATGCAAAATATGTGATGACAATAAAAAAGAGTAACCTAGATGTGTTTCCAAATGTGCAAGTGTCAGCAATAATGTGATGGACTTCTGGAGGAGAGACTGTACGGTAATGGATAATCTATGGCACAAACGTTCTCCAGGAACATAGAGCTGTCATTGCTGCTGCAGTAACTTATTCTTTTAAGTGATGGTATCAGCGTAGACTTAATTGACTTGGGTTTTGAACTGCAGTAGAACGTAAAGCGCGCTGTAGCTTCCTTATGTACCTTTTCACCTAGGCCTTATAAGATGATATCTAACAAACATGGTCTCCAGTCCACTGTGTAGTTCATTTTACAGTGTTCATGATTTCCTTGTGTCTCCATAAATATCAGCAGAAAAGTAATACAATTTGAAACCATACCTTGCAGCTTCACAGCTGAGGATGAGCTCTACTAGAAGTTTTACTAGTCTTGTGTTACACTTTTTAAATGGTCTTCAAAAGATTATAGGAATATGCTAGACTGTGTGTTCTCAGAATTGTAGTATGATCCTGGCTTTTCGTGGTGCAAAGCACTTATATGGTTGAAGAATTTCCATTTAGAGGAGGCTCTGATAAGGACCAAAAAAGTGTTTTGTGGTCTAAGACCCACCTAAGGTGGTAGCTGAAGGCTGCTAAAATGGATCTGCTGTTTACCTCTGTGAAACCAAGCTGGAGAGCTTCGATTACAAAACTTCAGGCTATTGCCACAGAGATTTCATCAGTAATCATACTGAATCAAAATTCCTTTTGTGACTTTTGACACCTTTTCAAAAGTTCATTTTCACTCCCTTTAGGAAAATCCTTGGTGTACTCAAGTTCCTGTATTTGCAGCCAGCTAATATCCAAGGCATTTTTTTTTCCCCCAAGGCCCTGATGTGAGTGTAAAGGGAACAGACCGACTCTGCTGCTCTGTATTTGCCTTTCTCCTTGAGTGTCCTTTCCTTTTCTCCTAGTTCTACTAGAGGAAAGATTGAATTTAAAGGAGAGGTGTCTTTTTTTACACATCTCAGATTTATATTTTTTCCATTTGCTTTGGTGTGCGGTTTTTACTTTCTCAGTAAGACTTTGATTTCTGAAGCATGAATCACTTTTTGTGTTTTACTGCTATTGTCTTTCATCTTCAAAAAGGGAAGGAAGGAGCAGCGGCATTTACTGTGGCTCTCTCTAAGCTAGGGTTCCATGTAGTCCAATATCACCACTGCTCATGTAGAATCCATAGTGAGAGAGAAAAAAAAAAATCTCCTTGACCAATGACAGAAATTTAGAAACTAATCCAAATTTTGTTCTTCCATCAGTCCATTGATTTTGTCTTTGTGTGCATGCACATGCCACGTGTGTGTTCTCTAGGGAAATACACCTTGAGCACATCCAATCACTGATTTTGGCTATGGCTCATCCTGACTCCTTTCCTGACTTAATACTTGGTGTTTTTTTCACTTCTATTGCTCTTTTTGTGATACTCTTTCTTCTTGGAACATTCATATTATGCTGGCTGTACAACTCAGACTGTGGTTTGGATACGAGAGTTTTTGGTGACTATGGGTCCACGTCAAAAATTGCTCTTTGGGGACATATCTAAGAAACACAGCCTCTGCAGGGGCAGTGCTTTGCAGTGCTCTGCAGGGGCAGATACAAGCCTGTATCCTTGCTGAAATTTGTTCTTGCACTCTGTAAATGAAGAACATCCCATGTATCTCATGTACAGTTTGGAAACTCAGGATGATCAGCTGTCAGGAAACACCATGTTTCGTATGTGTGCTTTGTCCATTTTCATTACATTCCCAACTGAGGAGGTGTTTTCTAGAACAGCACTGCAGAACAAAGCTCAGATTGTTCAGGGAACAGGGAATCCCCTCCTGTTAGTTTCAGCTGGGCTTTAGATTGACAAAAAAACTCCCATAATAAATTTGATAACCTCTTTTTCAGTAATTCAGTATCATTCTTTATCCCTGCTTGCTTTATCTGGCAGCAAGTACTGTAAGTCTTTGTCACAGAAAACCCATGAAGCAAATGCTGCCTGGAAGCATACATTTATATCGAAAAAAGTCTATGGATGACCTAATGATTGGCTGAAAAAAAGTTTTCTTTTCATTATCACCTTTGTGTTCTTTCAGTATCTTGAACTTGTTTTTCTATGGCACTGCCTGAAGTTCAGAAAAAAACACTAGCTTGTTTGAGCTTGCATTTTTTAGCTATGTGTTTAGATTTATGAAAAAGGCTGTGCAATGTGTTGACTAATCAGACTGGCAGTGATGATTATTAAACATATCCGAAAGGTGTGCTGGTGAGGATCCCAGCTGAATTACCATAGCAGGGAATTACTCCTACTGTATCTTAGGCAATGTTCCAGCAATATTGTGGTTTGCCTTACAGGTTACTTAAAGTGAAAACACTTTATCAAGTGAAAATATGCATGATAAAAATATAAAAAATAATAAAACAAGACCAAAGATTTGGCTTCTCTTACAGGTGTTATTATATCCTTCCTAGACAGCAATGTGCTCCAAATCCTGGAATTTTGGCTTATGATTCAGTTGTCCTTTTTTCAGTTGCAACAGATGCTGAGAAGTTCTATAATCCCATTCAAATCCCTGAATCCCACTCAATCCCTGAATCTCACTCAAATTGGATTCCCTGCTATCATAAATCTGAAGCCTTTGAGATTCACTTACAATTTACCGTTATATAAGTACTTGGTAAGATAAACACTACCATATATGATCCATGGAGGACAATACCAGAAAAACAAAAAAGATGAGAGTCATATGTCTTTGTCCAGGTAAACTTGTAATTGTGCTGAGATTTGGTTTGTTTGCTTGTTTTTTTATATATATATATATATAGCATTTGAACATTCATAGATGGAGCTATTTTAGTTCCCCCCAAATTTTCTACCATTGTGATTGAGTTCTTCTTAAACTGACTTAATCATTTTAGACATTTGCTTGTATTAGTCTATGTTAGTGTAACTGTAGGTATTATGGCCTGGAAGATTGGGAGGAAATAGTTTGAAGAGCACTGTGAGGTTCATTGAGAACCTTGAGAATTACTTTCTACATATCTCCATGACTGTAAGGTCCTTTTTATATGGTCTTGAAAACTCAGCAAGGAATAAGATTTCTGTGCTCATGCACACATTATTAACTGTCAGCCTTGTATCTTCTTGTAGTTGAACCAACAGTGTTTTCTTCTGTCCCGCTCAAAATATGCCAGAGTCTGGTAGAGTCTAGGTGGTTGATCCAGAAGAGCACAACTTAGGCTCTTTTAACACATTTGCTAGTACCTTGTGGTGTATGAAAGCATTCTAAATTAAGATGTCGCTTATTGTGTATTTTCATTGTTAATTCAATTTATATTGCTCAAGATCTTTTCTTAAGGACGGAAGGGTTTAAGCTCAGAGTATCTTACCATAAGAGGGAGAATTTAATTTTTGTCATCTTTACCGTATGCTTTCCTCCCGTTTTGTTTTCATGTACGCTGTTCACGGTCTGTAGGGATGCAAGCCACGTGTTTTACGTACATATTGAATACTGGTGGAAGGAAGTTTCACTGTTTTCATCTCTTATTAATTGTATAGACTCTTCATTGAACTTAAATCAGGCAGTGGCAGAGACACCTTATCTCATTCGATTAGAAGTTAATCTGTCTGTTATTAGTTATTCTCACATGCCTTCAGCTGTGGCTAAATACATATGTTGGTATGGTTACATATGCATATGTGTATATCGGAAGAAGTTGGTTTGAACTTCAAAGTCCTAATAATTTTAATGCATACTCTCTTTGTATATTTGTGAAATTAATAAAAGCATTTGGCAATCAATGCCCATTATCAATTCTCTCACCAACAGTGAAATAAAAAAAATGAAACTTCATAGAGAATTTATGAGCTTTATGTTTCATAGGTATAGAATTCAAAAGCAATTAAGGGCTGATTTTATTCAAATTCCCTTCTTCATTGTGACTATATTACAGGTAATTTTGACCTTTTTTAATGCAAAAAAAGAAGTATCTGAAGCATTTCATATAAAGTATTGTTTCTAAATTCCTAGGGAATTTAAGTAAAGACTCATTAGTGCGATAGATGACATGAAGTAGCTGTTCGTATTAAACTCAAATCCTGTTAAAGTTATGCTTTAATTATAATTTCAAACATTTTACCATCTATGTGATTATAATGTATAGTAATATCTTACCACTTACCTATAGCAAAGAAAAGAAATTGTGCAGAGTACAAAATCTAAGAATGTGAAGATGAAACAACACCCACAGTGTGCAGAGATGTGATTAGGAGGAAGATGTCAGTGAAACAATACGAGACTAAGGGAAACTGCCACCAAACTGGTGACTGAGAAGTGGCTGTGATCTTGTCCACTAAATGGCAAGTCAGCTTTAAATTTCACCCCATAAATCTGAATAATCCCAGAAATGAGGTCTAAAATAGAAGAAGTCATTTATATTCATTTCTCAGGTATAACTCTTCTCATTTTAATACTTTTGGCCTGTGTATTCCTGCAGCACTGACTGATATTTAAAGAGCACAGAGAGCAGAAAAAGGCACACCAAAAAAAAAAAAAAAAAGATTGAAGGTGAAGTAGAGTGAGGGCAGGCTCCTTCTTAACTCATAACTCATAACTATGTATGAGTTATGCAAATTCCATCTTATTTAGACATAGCTAAGTGAGTGGCAGCAGTGCTGAGAAAATCTTGCTCTCAAGGAGCTCATCTAGGCTTGCTGTGCCCCACACCTGGCACATCACACAGGGACTCACTCGCCCTCAGAAATGCCCAGGCACCAAAATGGAGACACTAATAAAGAAGAAGAAAAGAGGTTAAGGGCCTGTGATGTTCATGAAACTTGCACGTATGATCTCTGTACTAAGGGAACCAACTTAGCTCTAATTACGTCTTAATGCAAAAGACTTTAAAATAGCTAAAGTTTTTCTGTCCGATGGTTGGATAAAACAGGAACTCCACTATGTATTCCATAACCTCAGCTGCACTTTTTTAAGTTTCTCCATCTCACAGCCTTTTCTGCACATAATTGAATTTTTGAGGTGAATTCAGGCAGCTTTCGTTAAAAACACAGCATCATCAAGTCATACTGTGCGTATTTGGGTTATCCATTACAGCTTGACAGAAATATCTGAGGGTGGCATCCTGATCCTTCTAACTCAAAGGAGCAGGTCATTTTAGATTTTTTACATAGCTTTATGAAACAGTGTCCAAAATATTTAGTGCTAGCAGAGCACCGGTGCTAGCACAAAGCGATGAATTTGGGCAGCTGAATAGAAGGCAGCCTCAACTGGGGAAAGGGAATATGACAGTAATTTGAGAGAAGTAGATGGAGCTGTATGTAATGTAGAAATTAACCCCTCGTTTCTTTGCTCTGTTTCATTTTATAATTCTTCTTCTGCTTTTATCTTGTATTGGAAAACTTCAAAACATTAACAAAGTAGTCAGAGAACTGTAAGAGAAATATGAAGAAGCATGCACTACTTAGTCCCTTTCCCATTGATGATGTCTTAGAGAACCTCTACTATAAAGCTTATGTTTATGACTATGCTGGCTTTCAGATTCAAGGTGCAAATGGCAAAGTGCCATATATTCAATACTTAGCAGGTTTCAGAGGAGAGTTTGCAGTTTCTTACTTCTCCCACTTTTCTGGACTAAAAAAGTTGAAAACTGTGTTTTGTGGGATGCCTACGAGGTTCCTTGAGGCCAAAAAAAGGAAGAGATTCAAAAATGCTGATAGTTTTAGTCAAAATTTTAGCTTTGAATTAGTTTAGATAGAAAAAAAAAAGGACATGAGTGGAAAAACCTTTGCTTTAAGGCATTTTTTTCCTCATTAAATCAATTAAGGTAGTTCTAACCATTTACTATTAGGAGCTTACAGTAATCTATACATGGAAGATCTTAGCTAAGCTTGCAGAGTCACGAAGCTCTCAGCTTTACAGTATTAAGCAGCAAATTCTAGCATTTTTATGAGCTTAAACTTATGTTTGTGAAGAATCATTAGTAGAGTTGATCTGGACTAATTCAGAGGAGCAAATTTTTTCATTAGTTGAGTAGTTTTCAAGGAAATAGTCGTGGAAAGAGAGGCAACGGTGATTGATTCTTTAAAAATCCTCTTTTCAGCATTTGCTTTTACTACTCAGTTTTCAAACATTCACATGATATTTGTATTTTATTACTTAACCTTGGCTTTGTCCTGGAGACAAAAACATTTTGCTATATCATTTTAGTTTTTAGCGTTTAACTTTTGAAAAACAGAGAACTAAAATCACTAAAAGTCAGTTCTTAAGCCATAGAACACTCTTCATGTGTCTATATCCGGTTCCCTAATCTACCATTTGTTTTAGATTTGCTATCATAAGATAAAATGTAAAACAAACCATCATTATAGACTGTTACTCTATCTTCATATTTCATATGTAAGCAGAGGAAGATCCAACCCACATTTGGCAAGATACTGAGGTCTAGCTCTGTTCTCTGTGGCTAATGTCTCCCTGTTTACAGGTGGCTAACCTGATTGTTCTCCGTATTATAAGGTAACTTTAGGATCCCATCAGGACAGCCAGCTTCTAAATAAAAATATTGTTACCATACAGTGAATTGCATCTGTCCTCCCAGTCTTTTCAAGGAGTCCATTGTAGCCCAAGATACAAGCAAGTACAATTAGGAAGACTAAGGTAATAGAAAGGTTTTGAGAAAAATGGAAATCAGCGTCTGAAACCGTAAGTTCAACAGATACGAGCATCATCATTAGTAACAATAAAAGCTTTTTCAAGGCAGCTAGAATGAAATTGTGTTTCAGTGAGGTTTTGCTTTAATCCATGAACTTTTTAAATTATCAGAATGTCTGGCCTTTTGTTATTCATATTATGTTCTTCTTCTTTCTGGCTCTTAGTTGATAAAATTCTTAAGCAAAGACTTTTGATTTTATTGAATATGTTTTCTGAAGGGGAAAATAAAAAGGAGGAAAAAACAAAACCTTGCCAGTTGTCCAAAGAAGGTATATAGAAAGCCAATAATTTCAAAGACAACAGTAAAGCAATATTTCAAAATTAGAGAAAATGCCACCTCTTTCATGGAAAATCTATAGGACAATGATAGAAAAAAAAAAAAGGGAGGGGAAACATTTGTGAACATTATCTCTCAATCTTCTGCTGTATAAATCTGATGAGAGTCTGGATTGATCTTGAGAACTATGTACAAGCTAGAGAAAGGCAGCAAGTTTCCTCAAAGTCCTTTCATATGTAACATGTGTCAATCCCCAAATGCTTGTTAAGTATATAATACCTTGTGACTCAGGAACAAGGACCATGAAAAGCTCACATGCTGTTTGGTTTTCATGTGCTAAGCTTTACAAGTCACGCCCTTTCTTTCCGTGGCTTGTCAAAGACAATTGCCAATGGCTGATATTAGTCTGAGAAGAAAGCTTCCTCTTTCCACCATGCAGCTGCCCAGCCAACACTGTGGAGTCCTTTCCATGTATGCCAGTTCTCTCTAACTGCTGCCAGCCATTAGGTTTTGTGTTTCTGTGTGGGACAAGAGAGGAGTTGGCAAAGAGGGCAGCTGCAGGCTCAGCCGAGCTAATATCCTACCTAGCACTGACACATTTCATGCTCTCACTAGAGAGAACAGACTCCTCAGCACCAGTCAATGCAATTGACTGCGGCACTGCTATTTTATTGGCAAATGTTGTCAAGATCCCAGAAGATGCTTTTTAACAGTTCGATTCATTCTTGGATGAATACATCCTCTGAGTAGTGAAGGGAAGCATTTCCTTTACCCCACTGTAGAGTTATCAAAGAATCTCAGCTTTTTTACTTCATCTATTGTAGCCAGAGGCCAAATAGCAAAGATGCAGATTCTAGCAAAATGAGAATGATACTTAAATGTATTAATATCGTGTTCTTCACTGCAAATCTCAAATCACTGTACCTAAATGGCCTCTGGTTTGCACAACTGGTTATAGCCAGAGGACAGTTAGCTGAAGATAAATACTGTCAAGAGCTTCCAGTCACAGTATTGAACTTGAAGCTTCACCCTTAATTAGTAAATTATATCTGTATTGTATGACTATTTCAGATTTTTTGGTTACATTGGTATTAGATGTAAATGATTCTGTCCAGCATCATTTAGAAGTTCCTGGTCTTAGTCCTTGTTTTCAAGCTAGTCAAATGGGCAGGACTGAAGGAGTCTGACCATATCCCCCAGATGACTCCAAATCCATGCAGGAAAGTTTGTCACTAAGACAGAGGCATAGAGTTTAACAAAATGAGACCACACTGAGACTAATTGGGCTGAGCAACCCTAGGAGTGAAACATCTCTAAAAACTTCACTAATCTCTTTTCTGCAAGGAGTGCTTTGTTCCTCAGTCTGAATTTATACCACTAAGAAAATGAAAGAGTCCACTTCCCTTGTCTCTCCCACATGGAAATGACTGAGAAAAAAAATAGCACTGCCTAATATATAGTAGTCAAGTTACTAATGCATTCATGAATACAACATGAGAACCTGAGCAGAATAGTTCTATTAAATTAACAATATAGAGGAAATGAGAATTTCCTGAAAGATTTCTTCTGTTTCTAAACTAGGGATAGGCTCTGATTTTTACTGTCTACAACTCTTTAATTTGTCTTTCAGCAGTTCCCTTTCTTTCCAGTACAGCTGTATACATTTGTATATAATTGCTTTGAATAATAAACCTATTTCATATGAGTTCAAATCAAAGATCAAAATATTCTTAAGAGTCTGGGGACCGTGGCTTTCATGTGGTCACTTCGTGACTCAGGATGCCCAAGGAAATATACTGCGTTGCTGAAAAGAAGTCAGGTAAGGAAGGCTCCCTTATGTATTTATTTATTTAATTTCTACAACTTCTTTGCTAGATCTGAAAAGACTGTTTAGGACTGCTTATGTCATGGACACAGTTCTGATCCTTGACTGGAAAAAGCTTAGGTGATTGATTGATAGATAGATAGATAGATAGATTGTTAGATAGATAGATAGTCCAAAGGATCCATAGAACTTGAGTGAGAACTCCAGTACTATGGGCCATGAAACATTACCTCTTTGCCTATAATAAAGTTGGGAGCCATGATAAATATAAAGATCCAAATCCTAAAATGTGTGATAGGATGAATGCGGGAGAAAGTGCCTAGGATATTACTGTTATCCAAGGTTATTGCTATAACAAATTAAATGCAGAAAACACTAAGGTCATCCTTGAGAGGCAGAAATAATCTATTCTGGGGACAAATTCCCTCCCTTCCTTATCCTTAATTGATGTTAACTCAGAATAGAAAACGCTAGCTAAGTCCCTGAGAGCCTAGCACCATTCAGAGACTTAGAACATTGCATTTGTGTTTAGACATGCCAAACCTATAATACTTCAGAGTAAACACACAAAAACAACCCCAGTTCCTTCCTGGAATAGTAGTTCCATTCCTTCCTGGTAGTTACTAGTGAGAAGCTTAAAGCATGGAAGTAATACAGTATAAATTTCCTGCAAATTTCAACGCTTCATGGACACTCTAACAAGCAAGATACTTAAGGACATATAGCAGGAGCTGCCTTTTCTATTTCTGTCAATTCTCCTTGAATCACTTCTGTAAATTTATCAAAATCTCAGCTTAAAACTTTTCATGGATTTCCTGTTTGTAGCATTATTTCAGAACTTCACTTCTCAAGTGATAAGAAAGAACTTCTAATTTGCAATCATGTATTCATGTGAACCAGTATCCTTTTGATCTTGTACCTGTGTTATCTTTTTGCTTAAATATTCCTTCCTTCCAAATGCCTACCTCCAGAATGTGTTCATGAGATGTCACGTCTCTTCGCATTGTTTCCTCTCTCTAGACTAACTAAACAAAATCCTTTAACTTATTTTCACAAAACACACATTCCTTTCTCTGTCTGTTCTGCTGGCCTTTCCCAGTGCCACTCTTACACAGAAATATGACTAGAGCTATCCGTTGTATTCAGACCATTCACATACTAAAAGATAATCACTGTGCTGCTACATGACCAAGGTTGGAATTGACCTAGACCATCATCTCAAGCATTTCTAGTACTTTTTAATCAAGAACTGAGCTAGTGCTAGAGATTTAGAGAACCAGGCTAGTGATCTCCACCCATATGCAAAAACAAAGTGCCAAACCCAGAAAGATTCAAAAAAAGAAATACATGTGTGTTCACTAATTTTAGCAGAATGTAATAAGAGAATCTCTGCATCCTACAAATCTTTTTAGATGCTAAATGTAACATGTAAGGCTCAATTTGTACTGGCCTTTATGTAATATTATACATAAAAAGAGAAAAAATAATCCATTATATACCACACAATATTGATTTTCTCTGGGTTTAACATGCAAAAAAAGCAAAATTATTAATAAATAATATCAGATGTTTTTGGAGTCTACCTGAAAAATTTATTTTCTGGGCTCCAGGGATTCTGAACTCTGCTGACTGTATTAAATATGCACTGTAGGAAGAATGATTAAGCTAGACCTTTCCCTTGAGATCTTTAGAGGAATGGTGGCTTGTGCTGTAGATTTATCTCTCTGCCTCGTTCCTTGTCTCCTCTCTCCTCGTTGTACTCGCTCTCTTGAAAAGAGTTGGGCAAGTAAACATCATCACTTATCACAGAAAGCAAGCCTGGGGCTCTCCATATCCCTTCCCTTTTATTTACACACGGAGAGTCAATAGTTCATAGTGACTGAGCTATGATCAAGGAGTTTCCCAAAATTAAATTCATTAGTAAAACAAAAATCATTCCAGACGTGCACAGCACAGCTTGAAGTACTCAGCTGAGGAGCTAATTAAAGATAGATAGCTGAGTGGGTAATGAATAAACACACATTGTGGGCAGAATAGCGAGGACGAATACGCATACACCCTGCAATCAAGGGCAGGAAATTGAATTATCACGTGTATATTGAAATAAAGTGAGCAATACGAGCTCTCCGAGCTCTGCCGCTGCTCTCAGGGACTGCCTTTCCTTGGGGCTGTTCAGCCTTCAGGCTGTGCCCTGACTCCATGAGGAGCCACTGGAGCCTCCAGCATAACCCTCCAGTTATAACCCTCCATGGCATAACCCTCCAGTTGCTCCTGCCACGCAATGGGATCAAAACCATCAGAGTTCTCCCTTCGTTTCTGAACATGAGCATCAACCTGCCACAGCTGTTTATAAGAGGTTTTACATGATGGAAATTTTCTTTCTGCACCCCTTTCCCTTACTACCACCTTGCTGTATTTCCTCCCCCCTAATATTGTTGTGAGCAAATCACTGATGTAGAACTGCTAACTAATAAAACATACAGGAGCAATAGGCCTGCCAGTAAGTGCTCGGTTAGAAATATTATTTTACGCTGTTGACCAAATAGGTGATTGGAAATATCTGCCCATTAACATCTAGTAACACTAGGGAAATTTAACTTCTCAGCTTGAAGAACATCAGATTGCTTTTGCCAGCAACAGATGCAAATAGCAGGGCTCTTGTAGCTTTTCAAAGGTTTAATGGTATCTTTTTTTATCAGATTTGTAGACTACTATATGCAGCACACCAGCCAAATGCCCCTCTTTCCGGAGGCTACTTTTTGCACAGCAGGCTGTAAATGAACAGAGAAAACACTGTTCATGACATGAAGGCAGCCAGAAGAGATTGCAGCTTTGAAAATACAGATAGAGACAAGCTCCCAGGGGAACTCAAATAGCCATTACTACATGAAAAACACCATTAAGCACAAGTTAAATTTGCTAATACCACCAAGCTGAAAGTTGAATTCAGTTTTAAAAATCACAGGTGCTAGGAAGCCTGATGAAATTTATGGGAATGCTATAGGGAGAACCTAAGTGATTGATTGAAAATAAGATAAGGAAGATTTAGTTCACAAAGAGTTCTTTTTTTGCAGTTAGAGCCTTCCCTGCATCCAGAGCCATGGGGTGGCCTCTAATAGGCAGCATGAAGATTTCCCAGTGTAAATACATCCCTGGTCAGGCTAGTGTTTAAAATTATGTCTTTGGACTTAATTTTACAACAAAATTGTGTCTTTGGACATAATTTTACAACATATCTTAAGGGAGGAGTTGAGCTGTTTTGCTCTTCCCTCATAGCAGGCAGAAAGAGTCATGGTTCTTTTTTAGCAAGAAGAAATCACTTCAGCTTTCTTCAAGAAATGGTTTATATTACTGTCTGTATTCAGGGTGATGCCAGCTCACTAGTGCTCTGTGTGCCAGAGAAACCATTCTGAGAATCAAATCTAGGGAATTGTGCCTTACTTCAAATCTAATCTGATTTTACTTCACTGCAGTTATTAATTGCATGGGATGCTGTTCAGCGCAGTAATGATTCATGCTATCCTAGCCATTACTGAATATTTCCATTACATACAACCATATACCAGAACGTATACCAGAACAAGGATGGCTTGTATAGGAAAATATCAGCTTGCATACTCTTGATTTTTATGGACCAGGTCAGAGAGCAGATGAGTGAGTTATATTTTTTAGTGTACCTGGCTCTCTATTGCTGTACTCTGCAGGATTTAGAATTTTACCTTTACTTGTTAAGTCACCTTTGAAAGCTTTAAGAGTCGGGCAGGCAGTCTGGAAGGCTGGTGGCACTGCTGACTATCAGTGTGGCTTACAGGTACCATATGTCTGTAAGCCTTTCATTTCATTTAGTAATTTTGTACAGTGTGTGATAGCAGAACCCACTGCTTCCTTGCTGAATCACAGAATCACAGAATATTTAAGGGTGGAAGGGACCTCTAGAGATCATCTTGTCCAACCTTCCTGCTCAAGCAGGCACACCTACAGCATGTGGCACAGGGTGGCATCCAGGTGGGTTTTGAAGACCTCCAGAGAAGGAGACTCCACAACCTCCCTGGGCAGCCTGTTCCACTGCTCTGTCACCCTCACAGTAAAGAAGTTGCTCCTGACCTGGAGACGGAACTTCTTGTGCTTTAGCTTGTGGCCATTACCCCTCGTCCTATCCCTCGCCACCGGTGAGAACAGCTTGTCCCCTTCCTCCCTGCATTGAAAAATCTTACTCCCTGCATTGAAAAATCTGAAATCTTACTCCTTGCACCTATGCATTTATGAAACATAGGCGTAAATAGCCATAGTGTTCAGCAGTAAGCTGATGTCGATTGGCAATTAATGGAAATTCTTTCAGACTGCCCTCCACAGATAGGTCCACCATGAAAATTTAGAGTTCATTGTTGAATTTCCAGTAGTATCAGTATGTAAGTTTTTAACAGATTCAGATAGAGAGTATAGCCATACTGTTTCCTCATCAAATCTACCTTCAGTTCGTAAGGCTTCAGAGGCACGTCATCAAGACAGCTCTGCTTTGCACAGAACTTCTGGAATAATTCGTTCAATTGCTGATGTTTTTAATACATTTCAAATACAACTGCAAACCAAAGCTGGTTAGGATTCAAATGTCAAGGGGAAATGAAAATCACTCAGTTCCAAGTTGCTGTTTTTGTTTAGGACTGCTGAATGCATGAAAAAAAAACTTTGGCAGTCTTTCAGATTGTAGGAGTGTAAGTTGACAATTTTTATTTTAATGTAGAAATAATTTAAATGTTAAAAAGTGCTGTTTCTACTGGGAAAGGGCTTCCAGAGTAGTATATGAACTTAATCTCATTTTGTGCAAAGTATAGATTAATATGTATTTTTATTTTTCACTCACAAAAGCTCTCTGAAACATAACAAAAGCTGCCAGAATTGCAAAGTTCAATATGAATTATAAAATGGAAACATAAGTCATGCTCTCCATAACGTAGTACATGAGATTTTTAGACTGTTAGCAAAGTAATAGCCATAGTTTTGTACTTTTAAGCTGCAGCTTTCATTCCAAAACAATCAAAAGCTATTTTTTAAATGCAAACAAGTTTAATTGCTGCTGACATACAATACTGTATTATACAGAATTCAACAGCATATAGAGAACTTTAGATGAGCCGCATGGGGGTACTCTTCGGGAGAAAGATTATAACCGTGAGCTAGAATTTTATTACAGGAGAACCCTAGGTCTTCTGAAGGTGTCTTTTGATTTAGAATGACCCTGAGCAGAGCTAACTGCAGTAAAAATATTTCCTCAGGCAACACTCAGTCAGCACTGGAGCTCCTTTCCACAGGACACTAGGGATGCTGACAGCTTTCACTGTGCACACAGAGATCAACAAATTCACAGAAGAAAACCATACCCAGGATTATTAAAATATTCACAATGAATATTAGCATCCTCTTGTCCTGGCCTTGTGCTCTTCCTAGGCCATGGCAGAAGCAGGAGGTGAAGCTGCCTGGACCTTATCTCTGACATGATCCAGCCATTCTTACCTGTTTTTATATCTAAACTCTAAGAGGAGAGGTCATCTCAAACTGAGTAACTTAAAAGTAGTGATATTGGAACTACAGCAAGGTATTTAATGGGCATTTTTAACATTAAGCAATCTTAAATGGTATCATCTAAGCATATAATGATTAATAATGATTAAACTGATAGGATTAATATTATTCTAATTATTTATTTGTGAAGTCCTAGTACAACTTTAATAATAAAAAATATAGTCCTTGGCCTGTGTGCCCATAACTTTTCTTTGGTTCAGCAAGTTTTAATAAACTCAAAAGCAGAATCTTTGTAAACCAGCAATATTTTTTTATTTAGCTCCGAAGGAAATGATGAATTCAGTTCTTATTAAATCTGTGATATGAGCTAAGTCTTGGAGCTCACTGCTGTTTTAGTTTGGAAGAGAAAAACAACTGACTTGACCTATATTTCAGTTTCTAGTGGCCAATCAGAATTACATTTATTTCCTTGTGCAATAGCTTTAAATGAGCAATTTATTTAGTAATCTCACTGTGAATATCTGATCCAAATTAAGTACCAGGCTACCTTTCTCTGCTACTCCTGCTGACAATGCTATTTTTCCTTGTTTAATTCAAACACATTGACAGATAACTGTACTATTCCTAAACAAGCAAAAACACCCATTTTCTTAATTTAGTTTAAAAGAATTATTGTTTTAAATGATTCACCATATCTGTAAAGATAATCTGATAGTACGTAACATTTAAGTATTATTATTATTATAAGAAGATTTAAGAATTCATTTTGTATAAGTAGTAATGAATAATATTTAAGGAAATCAATGTATTTAAAGTATATATTACTTCTGTTTACCCCACCTTTAAGGAGCAAGCATAATCGAAGAGAGATCTTTATTCTTCTGTAGCCCACAACAGTTCGTTTATCTTCTATCTAAGAATGAGGCAAGGATCATTATGAAATAGCCAGTGAAATTAGTTAATTGAGACTGATAAGGACTCAGAAATCCTATACTATAACAGCATTTCTAATTCTAAGAATAATAAGTCTTGTTGAATAATAATGTCTTGAATAATAAGACCTGTGAAAAGTCCCTGCAGGTTTTCTTTGGAAAGTTGCTGCACATCAGTGTCCCCTAGGAGAATGCAGTGTTTGTGTCCCAGCTCATTTTACCTTAAGCAAAATGAATAGTGTCAAATTATGGTGCATAATATATATGTATCTCATCTATTATAAATATGTTGCACAAAAAATGTGTAATTGAATATGTGTAATGTGGCATTGTATAGCTTTTACTCTCCTCAGTGTCTCCTCTTAGCAACTATGATGTGCGAGAAAGGCCAAATCTAGGAATATATTTAGTGTCTGTTTCAGTTGAAGACTTAAGGTATTCCCATATTAGCAGACTTCCACGTTCAGTGCATTGTGTTGAACCTTCCATACACTCATGCTGGTGAGGCCTCACCTCAAATACTCTGTTCGGTTTTGGGCCCCTCACTACAAGAAAGACACAGAGGTGCTGTAAGCGTCTCCGAAGAAGGGCAACAAAGCTGGTGAAGGGGCTGGAGCACAGACCATAAACCGAGTGTTCGGGGAAACTGGGATTATTTAGTCTGGAGAAGAGGAAGGTCCAGGGAGACCTTATCCCTCTCTACAACTACCTGAAAGGAGGTTGTAGTGAGACGGGTTGATCTCTTCTCCAGAGTAACTACTGATAGGACAAGAGGAAATGTCCGCGAGCTGGAGGTTGAGGAGGTTGAGGAGTGGAGGTTGAGGTTAGACATTAAGAAGAATTTCAACATGGAAAAGGTGGTGAAGCACTGGAACAGGCTGCCCAGGGAAGTGGCGGAGTCACTGTCCTTGGCAGTGTTCAAGAAATGTGTAGATGAGGCACTTAGGGATGTGGTTTAGCAGACAGGGTGTTGCAGGGTTTACGGGTGGACTCAGTAATCTTAACGGTCTTTGCCAACCATAATGATTCTGTGAGTCTATGATCATGTCATAACCTCAGTATAGATTAGATTTGCAGCTGAAATGTAGCAGATTGACTGCCTTGGCCCTCTTTGATATTCTGGAGAAAAAAAAGTTTGCACATTCAGCCAGCAATCAGCCATTGCAAGGTGAGAACCCCAATGTTTACTGCCTGCAGCACTGTAGAGCCTCTGACATGCCACAGTCCTTTCAAATGTGTCGTGGAATCACCTGTCCATTTAAGAAAATCTTATTACTTTCTGGTGGGTGAAACAAGGTATACCTCAGGGGATTTTAGCCAACTAAGCTATATGGTGTTATCTGCTTATCCAGTCAGTGATTACAGTTTTTCTGATGTTAACAGTTAAGAATTCACCTTTTTTTTAGTATGATAATGTTGAGAACTTATTTATTCTTTCTTTTTATTTTTAAGACCTTTCTTCCTAAGTAATTAGGAGATACTTGTACAGTAGAGGAAAATGAAATGGCCAACAACAACACAGAACATATAGCTTGGTTACAAGAATTACAGGTGGATAATGGGAGCAGTGTAAGAATAATAAGAATGAATTAGTCCTGTAATTCATTCTCACCAAGACCTTTGTGGTTAAGCATTGACATTAACACGTGAATGGGTTGAATCAAAACTTCTCAAATGCTCAGTGCCTCATTTTGCTTCTGTTAATAACAAACTAGGCATAATCAGAGAATGAAATTTAAAATTGGAATACAATTTTAATCTTAATAGATCAAAACACAGGTTATGAAGCTGCTGTTATTAAAGCTGTTAACATACTTAAATGTTATTGCTTTTGTGCATATGCATAATTGCCATCCTCAGCAGTAAACAATTTGATATTGTTGTCATCATAATTTAAATACATGCATTGCAAAAAATGACCACACATGCCAATTTAGGAGAATTTATCATTCCCCATAATGAGCAAAAAGAGTAATACTCCTCATCAAGGGCTTTTGGGAAAAGACGGTTTGGGAAATTATAGCAAGATGTTTATGTGAGTTTATGAAATCAAATATGATTGGGAACCCATCTACTATATTGCAAACAACTTCACAGGAAGAATATGTTATAGTTCCTTCAACCTCTAACAGTGAAAAGGAGAAGTAGATTATCATTCATACTGTCTGGAGAAAATGATGTCTTTCCTGTGAAAAGCTTAAGAATTCCTGACTTAATTTATGTGAGAGAAAGGTAGGTAATAGAAGAGGAGGAAAGACATTATTTTTAATTCAAGTCTGGCCTGAAAATCCTCAGTCTTCTAACATTCAGTTGTAACAGTGGCCCTTCAGTTAGGAATTGAAGGGAGAGGAACTAAAGCAGGAAGAATAGAGGTTCCTCATTCAAGGGTCTCATTTGGATAGGAGAACTAACATCCTTCCTTAGAAAAACATTCTGTAAAAGTTTTAGAGACTAGTTCATCAAAGCAGTTAACTATGTGCTTTGGCCCATCCTTATCTGGAATTAATTAGGCTTAATTACAGGCTTACATGATGATCATTTTTTTGCAAGCCTTGATAAATACAATGGTCAAAAGCCTTGATTTTAAATCATATTTTAAAGGCAACAAGCCCAGCATTGCCTTTTAATATTGGTCTCAAGGATTTGTTCACTGCTAATGTGACTATCACATTGCCACACACTAAAAATCAAACCCAAAGCCTTTGGCAGCAGATATTTCTGGGAAAAGCCCCCTCTTCCAAATCCTGATCCAGATTTTCCTTTCCTCAACTCTGGCAAGATCACGTTAGACCACTTCACTTCAGAAGTGTTTGGTTGTTTTAATGTGGCTCTGATTTGCAAGATAGAGTGTATCATTTAGTTCTGTATGCAACCCAAAGCTCTTTTGGCAAGGCATTAGGGAGTGATATATTCTAACAGCTAGAGCTTTTCTGCTTATTCTAGAAGACGTTTAAAATTGCTTAAGTATTAATACTATAAATTCAATTTCTAGTTAGGTTTTACAGTTAACTGATTTGGAATAAATAAATACTATATAGGCCCACAAACTGATGCTCATTCAGAATCCAGTACATTTAATTTTATAGGCTTTTTTTTTCTGCCATCTAGCAAAACTGAAGGGCTTTGGGCTGAGAAGGAGAGTGACCAGGGAAGACAGACTGTTCTTCTCTCTTGTGAAGCAACATATTGACCAGGCCAGCTACATTTACATAGAGCGGTAAAAGTGATTTGTGATGCTGCATCTTCAGAGCTGCTGCCATCACTTCTACCTCTGAAACATTGTTGGATAGAAATGTGGATTTAATTTGAGGGTAGAGCTACACAGCTGGCATGCCTTCCTCTCTGTGTCTGCCCAGGATCCACCCTTTCTTTTCCCTTATTTCCTTCCTTTCCATTGCTGTCAGTAGCAGTTTTCATTTCTACCAGTAGCATGAGCAATGCATGCTCATATAGGAATCAAAGCATGTGTTTCAGCAAAACACTAAGAATGGGTACAATTGCAAACAAGTGAGGTATGGTGTATATTAAATTAGTGAAAAACTCCTTGTTATGGCAGTGACAATGAAAGTGTAAGTGGAAAAAAGAGGAACGTACAGATGTAAACATGTGCTGAATTTCTACAGTCTTCCTTACTCCTATTGATGGAAAGAAGGACTTGAGTTGACCATACTTGGGTTGACCTGGTTGTTTGGGAAATTAATATGTACTTTTTTTTTGCTCTTATATAGCAGAATACATTCGATATAGAAATTTTGGAGACAATAATCTCCGTACTGCTATTTTTATAAAGTCCTTTTTTGGGGGAAATACTTTGAATCTCCATTAATCATATGGATCAAGTCCTAAAGGAACTGGTAGGTCTTATACCTTGCAGCACTAGCTGGAAGTTTTCTTCTATCCAGAAGTATTATTTTGTTAACTTTCTTGGTATAAGGAGCTGGAGCTTTCTCCTTGGAAGAGCATCTTTAGTTTTGGGCAGTGCTTTGAGGGAAAGCCCATAGGACAGCGATATTAGAAGGACAATCTCAGGAGGTCTGTATTGCTTCCCTGCTGCTCTCTCTGAAGCCTGCAAATGAGCCTGGCAGGGGAGAAATTGAAAGGGATTTAACTGGGGCTTCAGAATAGTTTCATAGGGAGATGTGAGCAGCAGGCTCTGGAACACCTTTAATTTATGATACTGAGCACATGAGCCCCCACAGCACCACGGTGTTCAGGAGACACAGGCAGATGTTGGCCTTCTCTCTTCTGCTCATCACAGGGCACCTGTAAGAATAAGAACAGATTTACATGGTCTTTGCTGAAATAATCCAAATAATACCTCTTCCTTGAAATTTGCAATGTGATTGCAAGTATGAGTAAGTAATATTGACCAAACAATCTAGGACATCTGTTTTTTTATGGATTGAGTCTGCTAATGCAATAGCTAGGCATAGTTCATCACTTACTGCATTACATTTGTATTCATTTAAAAGTTTCAGCTTTTTATCACATACTCCTTTGAAAGAATTTGGGAAGTACAAAGGGACTTGAACATCCTTTAGGGTAGCAGATAGGAAATGTTAATTTAATGGATTCTTCAGCCTTTGTGAGTTTTCTTTTTCAGTTATTCTCGGCTGGTAACAGTGAACTCTGAGGAAAGCAGCCACGTGGGCAGTTTCCAAATTTGTGCCAATATATATTTAATGTCAGTTATAAATTGATCCTAAGTAGCTGAAGTAACAGCCCTAGTAAAGACATTCTAATTTACTCTTTATTGCATTAAACGGCATATTAGTTATAGATTTGTCTTTTGTTTTTCTTTATGCCATATTTGCTGGTGGCAGTTTCACAACAGTAAGTATAAATATGCCTAATTACAGTTCTAATATATAGGAAGATTTAAATTCCATTCGGGAAAGGCATGAGCTTTAGAAAAAGCTGTGAAAAGTTCACATAGGGCAGACAGCTGATGTTGTATTACAATATATTATATCCAGTTGCATAATAGATCTGCTGGCTACAGTTGCTTCTGTGCACATATTCTATAAATTTCATTCCAATTAGTATATGCAATATTGTAAATACAGGTATGTAAAATCAGGCGTGAGAGTGACATATGTATCAATCATGAGGGGTTTTTCTAAGATACATTCCTTTAATTGCCTCCTGGTTTCTGGATATAAATGTGGTGTTTTCAAAAATATTCCCAGGCAATTAAAGCTAGAACTATTTTCTTTTTTTTTTCTTTTTTTTTTTTTTTTTTTTTTTTGCTGATTTTCAAGGAAGCTAAAATTCCTATATATTTTTGAATCACCAAAAGCTTAATCTTTCATACAAAAATCTCAGAAGGTCCTGAGATCTGGAAAGTGTGAAAGTTTATTCTTTCTCCCCAAGGAAACTAAAACCGAGGGTAGCAGCTAGGGGAAGTCTTACTCAAACACGGCAAAAATAACCCTGCATTTGTCAAAAGTTCCATTCCCAAGCTTGTGTGCAGCAGAACTGAAGTGCACTTCATATACATTACTTTAGACACTAATGAACTCCAGCCCATACTGATTACGCTCAATGTTACTATTTTATATGTATTGAAAGGCAGTGGCAAAATGCCTTTGGATTCTCCTGTAGGCTAAACACAAACGTTGCTTTTCTCACTCCTTGTTCTTGGGGGACTGAGCTAAGCATATTTTTCTCCTTGCCTCTCCTTTCCGGGACTTGTTTTCACCCCTTCCTTTCTCTTCTCTGTTTAATAAAATGGATCCATTGGTGACATTCCCAGCTCAGGGTCATTAATACCGGTGTCCCCGTGTCCTCTGGCATGGGTGCTTAGTGTGCACTCCTCCATGTGCTGGGTCGCAGTTCAGAAATGGGCTTTTAGGAAACCATAAGACTTGCTTAGCCAGTTCCTCAGAGAGCCTGGCCAGCCTCTCACCAGGCCTCTGATCAGAGTGGAGCCTGTTTTCGTGAGGCTGAAAGCAACCCTCGATGCCTCTTGCGGCATCTTTCTGTCTCTCAAAAAGAAAGAATTTCCACCTAGCTGCAATTCTAGTCTGAAAACTGATTATGTAGCAGTGTCATCTCCCGCTCGGGCGGTTTGCTTGATCAGATGCACCTGCTAACACGAGCTTGTGACTGCGGCCTGTCCCCTTTTCCATGGGATTGATCCAACGGCACCTATACTCCAGTGAGGGACAGAGCTGGGCCCTCTCACTACCTCATCCATCATTGACGGGTCGCTAACAAATTTCCATTACAGTGTCCATCTGTGCACCCCATTCTGCATGGGTAAGGAGCTGCTCTGTAATTACAGATGGGTCCTTAATTACACGTCAGCCACGCCACAAACACAGGCAGGGCTGCGCAGATGTAAGCGCGATAAGCACGGAGCCAGGCACATGCTTCAGGGAGCGTTGCGGAGCCAGAGCCAGTTGGAATATAGTTGACTTTGTTTGGATATGTAAGACTGGTAAAAGAGAGGAAAAAAAGGGTTTTTTGTTGGTGATTTTTTTTGTTTCTTTGTGATAAAATGCCTATTTTTTAAAGTCCGTTTTAAGAATGGAAATGCACTTCAAAGAAATCTATTGAAAAAATAAATGAACAGGCATGAGTATTTATAAGACAGTAAATCAGTAATCAGCACTCTGGATCTAAAGTATGATTTCTTTATTTTTTCAATTGAAAGATGAATGACATACAGATACCAGAGCAATGTCCAGGACTTCCATGTTATTTTATCTCCTCCTCTGTTCTTTTAACCAAATGCCCTGAGGAGCTGAAGGCCTTGAACCCTCGAATGCCCCTGTAATCAAGAGTCTTTATTAGCATTTAAGTGAGAACATGTGCAGGGTACACAGCAATTGACCTCCCAAAGGAATTGTAAAATATGTTTTCACTCGAGGTTAAGACATTGTAGGTTGGTAAAGGTCAGACTGCAGCTACTTGAATCATACCTAATCTGGACAATTTGCAGGGAATGTGTATCATCTCCACAGTGCCACTCAAGGTACATTCATATTTTGGGAGAAGGAAGTTTAAGTTAGACCTTTGGGGAAAAAAAAGTGTTCAAAATCTAAAATACTGAGCCAACTTTAGAGGAACTATCTTTAAAAAATGGCCTAAAAGCCTTATTTATTTGTTTAGCATTTGGGGCTTTTGGGTTGTGTAGCTGTGGGCTAGAGTTATTGCAGAGGACGTTTATGTAATATTAGACCCTGAAAATGACTCATGTAGTGGTACTTAGATACACAGGCACAAGCCATAGTTGCAACATAAACATCATTCAAAGTTATTTAGTAGCAGCAATTGTTGATATAACAGCCGTACTCAAAGATTTCAATAGGGACTGGCACCAAATGCGCTGAAAGAGTGATGTGGAAGTGCTGGAGTCCAAAGGCACTAACAAAACGTGGAGAAAATATGTGAACAGGGTAGAAAATGGTCGCAACTTGAATTGTGTCCTCTGCTTGGTGCAGTAGTAATTGAGGCTTTGGCAGGGGCCATGCTGGTGCAAACCACTGCTGCTGCATTTTGATCAAGGGACAGGATTTGATTTTTTTTTTCTTGTTGTTATTGATAGCACTTATTATTACAATGTCAGCTTTAAGAGAGCAATGTATGTTCCACCATTTGTCATTTATTTACTCTTTGATTTCATTCTCTATGAATGATAGCAATACGGAACAGGCTCTCATTTCAGACAATTCGACTTTCTGATTTCAGATGCTACTATAACATTGTTTTTTCAGACTTACAACAAGCAGATGTTTTAAAAATAGTATGATTTTAATAATTGCAATATAATAAGAATAATAACCAGCTTGGATTTCTTTTTTATTTCTTTTCTATTTTTTATTTAATCTCTGCTTGGTCTGTTCACATTTCCCACAGGCTCTGTCATTAAGACTTTGGAGGATGTCAGTTGCTTCTTTTATTTGATTTACTGACATATTCATTGAAAAGCAGCGAGAATGAAAGCTGAAAGTCTGAAGCTCAGGGCTAGTATGTCAGCATGGCTTTGACTTATGATTTCTGGACTTCATGGGGTGGTTATGGCAAGAATCATAAAATTTTATAGACAGCCTTGTTTTTTACTGATTATTGTCTATTTGCTATGCCTGGTGGAAAGAAGGAATTGGGAGGACAAGGGTATCCGGCTCCCAGCTTTGCCGTAGACTGCTTAGACTGTGCCTTCTGTGCGAGGTGCCTCCCATGTTCAATATGGAATTGAGGTGATCATATTTTAATCAGCTTAAATGGAGACTTCAGTTCTGTTTTGGATTTTTGTGCCACAATTCTTTGGAAGTGCAGTGAAGAAGACTTAAATCTAGGGACAGAAGAAGCTTTTCGCATTGCCAGAATGATTTTTAGGGGATACTTTGGTGCTTGACATGTAGAAAATTGTAGAGTAGGATGATCTCTTAGCAGAAATATTTTCCAGACTCATAGGCACAAGTTAGTGACTATCCCAAACCATGGTTTCAATCTTACCTGAAGAATGACTGAAGCCAGGTGCCACCGTGGTGTTAATATGAGCATGACCCAGAAGGAAGAATCTGTTTTATCTTTGAAAGGACCGAACAGTGAAAGAAGTAAAAACCTGCAATGTGAAAAGCTTAATCTTATAGCACGAAGATGTCTTATGTTTGCTTACAGTTGGGTAACAACCTTGAAAGAGACCGGTCTCAAATTGCTCAATTTTTCCTTCTCCCATGTGAGCATAGTAATATTAACGATTTCCAGGACAGTGCATCTCAGAAACAATGGAAAATATGATCTCTGGATAGTTTGGGTGGAGTATTATCTGCAAATTTGAATAATATGTCTCCAGACAATTCAGCAGCACCTGTGATACTAAAAACACCCATTTGTATTCCACACTTGACATTTTTGGCAGCTTGATGGACTCTATGTTCCATCATTCTGACACACTGAAACAAGAGCTCAATGTGACTCAATGCAACAATGAGAATTAGCTGTTGGGACTGAAGCTTTTGTTAAACCATCACCTAGCAATCTATTTAAAACTAAGCCAGTAAAGACAGTTTGCTAATTACCTACATTAAATGTATTTTTCTGCATACTTGTAATTCTTTGTGATCAAACAGAAGTACATTATTTCAACTAATGTGCTCACTTCTGTCTGGAGATACTCAGGAATTACTCACTTTTAGTTCATCTGCAATCCTGTCTGAATATTCAGTCCTTACATTCAGCTTGCTGAAAAGCTTGTGCTGTGAGTCCTTGCTGCTCCACATACACCGGAGCTGCTGAAGCAGGCCCGGTGCCTCAAGCATATTTGCTCACACTGCTCAGCAAAAGAAAGTCAACAAAATTACAGTGTATAGCAGTGGAAAAAAATGTTAACATCATAGGCTCAGATATATGTTTGTGTTCTTAAAAAATATGTATATATTTCTCCATGCCATGACTGGGAATCATATACTGCCTAATCTCTCAGGGCACCAGTGTAGCACAGGGAAGTTGTCAGGCATGGACTTTTTCTGACATGCAGTCTCAGTAACACATGTTGCTTCAGCACCATCTCGTCTGGTCCCATTCTCTGGAGATATAATGGCCAATTTTGAATGGTATTCTTGCATGAGATGACTTAGAGAGGCAGCCATGTCCTCATACAGATGCTTTCTTCCTTTTTGTCCTCAGATAATTACTAATGCTATAATTTGAGCCTGAGTATATTTTTGACTACTTGACCTGCACCACTCTTCTTTTGTTTCCCTCTCTTTTTCTAAAAATATAGCACCATGCAAATCAATATCTTAAAAGGGAGAAAAAAAAACGTACATCACAAATTGCAAAAATGCAAACTGTTCTTATTAAGGATGGAACAATAATGCAGTCGGATTTTGTTGTGCATATGTTACTGGAGTAATTGCCCTCTGCAATTGCAAGACTTTCTATTTATGTGCTGAAGAGATTCATGGAGGCACAGCACATAACAAACTCTCTCCCAGCTAAAGAAAAATAGGTTGGAACCATTGCCATCGTGTTAATTCAGACAATAAAGAAGTAATTAAATGTCCTTAACTGCCTTCCATTTAACTATCTCTCACTCAAATTGCTTTTCCCCTATCATTCATTTTTACCCTTTTTGTGTACATATCAATCTTGCAAATGTTCAGAGTCAGTGCTCTCTTCTTCTGTAACTGACTGGCTAGGGACAGTCCGAGTTCAAATGTGAGGCTGTTATTCCGGTATACTCTCTGACTTTGCAAAGGGGGTAGCCACACTGCAAGAAGTGTAATGCTGAGAGCAGAATGAAATGAATAAATGAATGTAGGCTTAGAAAGCACTATAGTGTGGAAAATAACAATAAGAAAAGAGGTGGTAGGGGAAAAATCAACAACATAAGCTGGAAATAATTCAGTCCAGTGCAGTAAAGCCAGCTATTAAAATCATGGCCAGCTCCCCAAAAGGCTGATATAAAATCAGGTTTGTTTCGTTGCAGCTTTGAAGCCCTCCCCGGAGCTCTCCATCCTCGTTCGAGCCCCACGTCTGGCTGTGAGCACACCTGGGGCAGGTGGCGGGGACATTCCCTCCCCTCCGCCTGCCCCACGCTCCCCATCCTGGCCACACTCCCAGAATTGCTTAATGAGCACGGGCAACATATGGATTGTGAGCGACTGGTTTCTTGCTTTTAAAAGCAAAGATCAGGTGCTGGAAATGGGAGCTTGAATGCAATGTGTAAATGATAGGAAATGAATCAAAGGAGGACATGGTACAGAGATGCCGGGCTAGATAGGTCAAGAGTGATTTTGAGGAAAGGAAAACATGGCCTGAGGCTGGGAGCTGACTTCTGATGGGGAATGAACCAGACATGAGAGCCGCTGAAGAGTATAACTACTCCCATATCAATAAGCCATTGTCACTGGGATCATCATGCTTTCCTGGGAGCACTCAGCATCTTCAAACCAGGCCCATGTCTTGCTCCGATGCCCACATCCACAAAGGTCCTGAGATAATTTATTCCTGTTTAAGCACTTATCCATCCAAATGAGTAGCAATTCAGGGGCTGTTATCTAGCTAGGGCAGTGGGGAGAGTTCTGATTCAGAGCATTTCACTGAAGTGAAAAGGAGCTGAAGTGCTTACAGAGGAATCAAGTGCCTAAATAGCTCTCAGTATTACTGAGTTACTCTGCAGTTTGAGAGAGCATACCACTTTCTGTGCTACGTAGATTACTGCTTGCTCAATACGAAGACTGTAGATGTTCAAATGAGAGGTAAAACAGTGATGGCTGAGATTACTTTCCTTAAAACTCAGGCACTGGGAATATGACAGCTATTTCAAAATTAAGCATACAGAATCCTGTAACTGGCACTTCACTCTGACATTACAGAAAAAATAGAGCTATCAGCAAAATTAGGGTACCCATGCAATTTAATGCCTTTGAGTTAGATATGCTGTATGTTTCTACTGCTGTCATATGCATATTTTCTGTACACATCCTTTTTTTCATCAGTTTTGTCTCCAGAATTAAAATGTCAGCAGCCTCCTCATGGGTGACATCAAGAGGGTTTGTGGGAGATATAAAAAAACAAAAAATGGATGAAAAATGTTTATTCTAACCCTCCAGGGAAAATATGGTCAGCATAGAATCTCATCTCCCATTTGAAATGTAGAGTGGGGTTTTTTTGTCTTGTAAATTCAGATGAATATTTATTTCTGCAGGCTGTGGATTCCTTTCACCCTGAAAGCTCTCTAAACATCTATCTAGATTTTTTTCCTTCTGCCCTTTCATTCTAATGAAATGACATTCTAATGACTTGGCTTGCTAATTCCCTAATTTAAGTATTATTTGAATGGTACAAATGCTTTCTGTGGTACTTAGAAAACAGTAAGTGTATGCTGCTTTTGCTCATAATAGCCAGTGCTCAGAGGAGCTGCTCTTCTCACATTAGCGATGGTCAGGAAATGCAAGCCACAGGTTGTAGGTATTAAAAAGAGCTTTTTTTTTTTTTTACTAATCCGAAGTGCTGTCTTTCCCACTTTTGATCACGTGGGTTTTGATACCACATATTTGGTTATAATTAACAAAACCGTGCTTCTTCTGGGAAAAAGCTAATCCTTGTCTCCATCCTGTGTAAATCCGGAAAGAATTTCTTCTCAAGAACTGAAGAAAAATCTTTCTATCCGCAAACACTATTGTGTATGAGAAAAGCTGGCAATAAAGACAAGCTCCTACTGCCATTGCAAGCCCCACTGCAGATTGGGAACAGAACAGTTTTTCCAAAGAAAAGCGCAGCATAAGGACAAATTCAGTGGCCAGGGCTCTTGGTTGAACTGGAGCTTAAAGGAGGTTAATCAACCCAGCATGCTCAAAAACACACATCTAACACTCCCAGGGTTATAAGATTTTAAGTATTTTGGAAGGGTTTTTTTTGATATGTGTTTCTGATTTGTGGATCTTTGAGATGTTTTCATGCTCCTGTCTCTGAGGGGGAAAGATTTTCCCTGTTAGTACGTTCCTTGCCAAAGCACAAAAACCAGGAACTGATGAGTGGCTCCTCCGAGTGCTGCAGCTTGGGGATACGGACACGGATGCACCGCAGAGCTACAGGGCGACAGCCTGAGGAGCGGGACAAGCAGCGGATGGAGGGACAACCCCGGCAGGCCGGGCCTGGCCCCGCTCGGGAGGCCGCCCGGCGACTCCCTTTGCTCTCCGTGTTGCACAAGGTGGACAGGGAGCTGCCAAGCCCGCCGGCTTCCTGTGTGCCGCCGTTATCCCAGGGCAGCGCACACATGGGACACCTGGAAGAGGTTCACCAGGTTCACCAGGAATGGCACACACAGTTGGGAAACCTAGTGTAGCAGGTATATATATATTGGCTGTTTTTCTGCTAGTCCAGCAGGTAAGAAATAACTGATCCAGAAAGCTAAACTATATGTTGCCTTGGATGCAAAGCCAAAACTCCTGTCCTGCTTTTTAGTCTCTGTTTACTAAAACTTGTACCCTGCTGCCATCTGGCGTTTTTTTCTAAGAATAAAAATTAGGGGGCCGCATCAGGTTTATAGATGATGTCAGAGCAAAGAAACACAAAGGCTGCAAGACGCTCAAGTTTGCGATCATGCAACAAAATAGCAGCTCAGCAGGGACACGGCTCTGGGGCCACCTACCCGGCCCTTGCAGCCCAGCCTAATGGGTTAGGAGTGTCATTAACTTCCAGGGAGCAGAGAAAAATGGATTACCTGGCAACAACCCCATGACTGCGTGTATCTGTCTTACTGCTCATATACGGAGCAGATGGAAGATTGATGCTTGGACCTGCCACAGTTGTGCACAAACTTAAGGAGGAGGGAAGAAAAGTAGAGCAGCAGTGAAACAGAAAGCAGTGCTAGATCCTGCTTGGATGCTGCCCGGTGTCAGCGGGAGCATTGCACTTGGCTTTAGAAAGGATATTATTAGTCATGAGTCTGCTAGGAAAGCCGGCACAAATCAGAAACGATCAAGAATAGCAGACAGTGAGCTGAAAGTAGGAAGACAACAGACAGGACATTTTCTTAAATGACCAGTCCCAGGAGGTGCTCTGTATAACTAATGGTTTTGTTTACTGCAGATATGATGTTTTCAATCACCAGTGACAGCAGTGGATATATTCATTCTATTATCATGCCATCCATGTTGTGGAAAAAAAAAAAAAAATTGAAAATCCTCCAAGCAGCCTGTATTCCCTTTTAGCCTTTGTCTGCCTTTATTTAGGAAAAGAAAAAAAAAAAAAAAAAAAAAAAGGTTGTTTGAGATCCACTTAAGGCGTACCAGCTGGGTCTGCTATTAAATATGGTTTGCAAAACAAGTCATCCCTAATGTTTAACGCCCTGATGATCTCTGATGTCTTTTGTTTAAGTAATAAATCAGTATTTAATTTTATGGCATCATGTGTTATCCAAGACAGTAATTTAGCAGGTCAGTTTGAGTGTGACGATAAAACTTTGAGTAATGAGATGGAAGCTGCTGCTTCTGGCATTTTGTATTGGGCAATACTAGAAATCTAAGCTCCCTAACATGCATTCAATTTAGATTTTATATCCCATGCTAATTAAGATGGAATTATTTATTGCAAACACTTATGGGGAACTAGCTGGAGAGGTGTGGCTGCACATACTGAATTTGGCCTCAAAAGTGTTGAGCAGTATCTCTTTGAGTCCCTCATGAAGCAAAATCAGGGTGGAGGCTTAGCCTGTCTTTCAATGCACTGTGGACCCCAGGGTATTGTTTGTACGTGCTTATCCTTTCAGTGGTGAAACTGTGATATCTGCAGCATGAAAAGGAGATACTTGATGAGGTGATGCTCCTAGTGACTGAGCAGACTCGCAAGGTCACACAACGATGGTGCAGAGAGCATGTGACACAGCAGAGGGCAAAGGCCTAAGTTCCCTTGTGTAATTGCTTCAGGTATAGTGCAGATGGGCTAACATCCTCATGGGCTCTTCTCTCGCACCATTTTCCCTTCATTACTGTAGTACACAGAGAGGTCCCTATTAGCCTGAGCTTTCGTACTCAGAACATGAAGAACTGCTTCACCTGTTTGAGACAGCACATTATTAGGGCTCTCTTAAGCTCTTCAGGCTACCTAATACAGAATTAATCCACACTGAAATACCCTTGCCAAGTATACCAGTCACAGCACTGTATGAGCTCCTGCTCATAGAGCTGACAAGTTGGGTCATGCTGCTCAGAAATGTAGCTTAGTTCCCTACATCCCTGTATGACTACCTCATAGCAGTTCTGCAGAGCAAGAAGATAGATGACACTTCTCCAGATATGCAGCTATCCAGCAGGAGCATGAGAAGTAAGAAGCAAGGCTATAAAAAAAGAGCAAACAAACAAACAAAGCAAGCTAGCAATGCTGCTCGCAGCAGATACAGTCAACTTATCTGTCCAAAGCCAAATGTTCACAGTTCTTGCATGGTAGAGATCAGAGGAATACATATAGAGTCAGCAGTATAGATGGTGCAGAGAGAAGCACTTTCCTCTCACATTGCTTCTGGAGCTGGGTTGGTTACATATGAAGTGAGAATTACAGGCCTGTAACAAAAGCATTGCAGATAACCTAAGTACCAAATAAACACTGTTGCAAAGCATTTGTTTCCAACAATTTGCTATTCTTTATTTAACTAGGATTTTAGTATCCTGCAGCAAGGTGGAGAAATCGGTAACATCTCATCATGAGCGGAACATTGCTGGAAAGATAGCAAGAGCCAGTTAACTTTCAGTAGCCTTTCAGAGGATCCAATAAAGCAATGGATTGAATTTTGTTTAGCCACATGAAAATATGCTCATTTTCAGCTACCCTCAAAGACTGCACTTCTAAATCTGTAAAAAAAATAGAGCTTTTCATGTGATTAAGTATCATTTGACAACTTTTAAAGCAGGAGATAGTTATCACTGAGGCTGAAGGAAAAGGGTTGACAAAAGAGGCACAGCAATCATTACTTATGAATAGAACAAAGAGAAATGAGTTCCAGTTTTTTACTTTCGTGTTTGCACGTGAAATTCTGTTGGCAGGAGATAGCTTCACAGCAAGAGAAAATTGGGAGCAAGAAAGGGAGCAACAGGTGTCAAGAGCAGGTCATCAGCTTTGCCTCAGAGCTAGCATTTACTGATGAGAATTATTCTCCCTGCTAGAGCTAATGTGCTCTGCCTGTTTTTTGTTTGCTTGTTTGGGTTTTGGTTTTTTGGTCGTTGTTTTTGTTCTGTTTTTTAATATTTATGTGGCCATTTGTTTTTCCTGCTCTGGGCACCCCCTCCTGAGTTTGTCTCCCATCCTGGCCCCCTCTTTGGTGACTGGCAGGCAGGACTGTAGGGCCAAACTGGCCATTAATGCAGACACCACGTTTTCTTCCTCAAGCTTTTTTTTTTTTTTTTTTTTTTTTTTTTTTTTTTTTTTTTTTCCCCAGAAACCACAATCTATCAAAATACTGTCCTATTTGGCTAGTGGTGCTTATCCAATAGGCAGACAGGGCTGCTTCTAAGCACCTTGCTGAATCAAGACCAGAGTATTTATATAAGTAAGATAAAACTTAGAATTTGGAGTGGATCTCTCTCACACAAGCATTTCTACCTGCTAACTTTTAAGAAGGACAAGGAGGAACTTTCTTTTTTTGTGTTTTGTCTGCTTTTACCTTTCTTACGGGCTGGTAGCAGCACTCAGTTGTGAGGTTGCTGGCAGCAAGCCCAGAAAACTTGTTCAAAGTCTGGCTTCTTTTTTGGCACAGAAGCCTGAAATTCAACTGCCTTCAAGAGAAGTAGCATCAGATCGTGTGAATATTTAAAATTTTTATTCTTTCTTATTGCCCTCCATGACTCAATGTGACTCTTTCCATGACTAGATGTGACTCTGTGTTATTTTGATTTGCCTTTCCCACAAGATTAAAACCCGTGAGGGCAAGAGGAAGAGTTTAATCCTTCTGTTTGAGAGACTGGTCTCTTAAAGCTCCTCAGCAGCAATACTTGTAGGACTGAAGGCACAAAGAAAATTTGTATTTACATTTTGTGTCCAGGAGGAAAGGCTGTGCTTATTATGATAAAGCCTACACAGGGCAATCTGCACACCATTTTTAAAACTCCTTCAAAGCTTTGTGTTTGGAGAGGCGAGGCGAGGCGAGGCGAGGCGAGGACAGGTTGGACAAACTACCAATTTGGTAACAGACAGCTTTTCTCTCCCTGCAGGGAAAGGCTGCTAATATCATTGCATAGTCAGTGCAAAGGTAAATAGCACTAAACGTTGGTGTGATCTTTCTACGTTCCTCTGTGCCAAGGGGACAAACAGGTCAACCAGCACCAACTGCCACTGAGGTTAGAGAATATGCCTTAGCGCCGTGGTTTGACTTAAAAGAGATAATGCAGATTCTGCACATAGTAAAAGAGGCTACTTTTGCTCAATAAAAATATAACCCAAATAATAAATTTAAATGAAAGCCGAAGAAATTGCATAATTATTCATCATTCTGGTGGGAAAAAAAATATAAAATCCTGACAGGAAGAGTTCTGTCTGCAAAACAGGCTTTCTGTCTCTGCTATTCATAAACTCGTGTTGGTAGTTAGGAACAGATTGCTCTTGGGCTATCATATGATGGCTACAGATGTGTTTCCTTCCTCCCCATGAGTGTTTGAGCTTTCAAGTGAGTCATGACCCTCTTTTTAGAACAGCCCCATTCCAAGGCAGGATGGCTTGCTCCCGTGCTGGAGCACACACGATTTAGGTGGAGCTGGAGGGATCCTCCTTGCTGCCCCCTGATTCCTTGGAGCCCACAGCAGCTGCTCTCTCTGCTTAGCAAAGGGAGAGGAAGGACATTTTGCAGGTTCAACTGTTATGCTGGAAACTGAGCAACGCAATCAGAAATGACAGAGTGAGCTCAGCAGAGACCAAGCTCCAAGCTGATTTTTTGGCAAACCCTTTCCTGTCATTCAGATTCCCGGAAGAAGCAAATTTAAGTCTATCATTAACTGGTACTTTATGCTTCTCTGTCCTGCTTTTCAAGGCAGGAGAGCAGAGGAAGAGGAATGTGAGGAGAGGATGGTTGTATTTATGTGATATTACATGACTGACCTTTGGCAGGGCTGTCCCTGAAGAGATACGAAAATAAGTACTGTCTCAAGAGGAAAACAAGAAGGCCCTGGTGTGCTGACAAATATTGATGTGCATAAATAACAACATAGGTTTAAGTTGTTCACTTACAATGAGACAATATAACAGGAATGCCAATTTTTCCCTCACTGCCCAAAACAGAGTTCCATTTTGTTCCTCATCAAGTTCTCTCTTTTATGCTGTATTTATTTGCATTTGTGAAATTAGATGGTTTTTCTCAGTCAGATCTTGATTCCCAGCTGTTTCTGTACAGATAAATAGTTGCTCCATGGCTGCCTTTAATGGCGTATTTTAAGTGTCCTTTAATCCAGTGTGAGCAGTTGTTGATCTGTTTCTCCCCAAATAAGAATAAAGAATTCTGTTCATGAACTTCTATCTTTTACTGGTCAGGAAAACTGTAAAATCCAGTGTCACAGCACGGTTCATCCCTCCATCACAAGCAGCAAGACTCTGCAGTTCAAAGCCAAGTCCTCCTGTGGTCTCAAGCAGCCCAGCCATCTTGCTGTTTGTGAGTTCTTATTTAGACCAAATACAGAGCGGAGCCCCTATTTTTCTGTATAACCTGAATTCTTTCTCTATGCAGAGTTTCTGATCTAGTGCCCATGATAGCAACTATGACTGTAATGTTCTCCTTACAAAAATATAGAACAGCTACAGTGTATGTTTCTTTCTCTGATAAATGGAGTCCTGAAGAGCCTTCTGCTTTGAACTCTGTGAGATTACAAAGGATGGAAGGGGATTTAGGACTCAAAAGTGTGACATTAGCTAGCAATCTTAAATGATCAAAGTAATTTGTTGAATTTATATCTAAAGTGGAAAGAACTGCCATAAGAACTGATGTGATGTGATGAGCACCTTGGTCATCATGAGGTAATCATACTCCAGCAGGCTTACAAAACATTGTGAAGAAACATTTACTTCTTCCCACATAACTAAATATTTGTCATCCTGTTGCTTATGTTGATAATGAGATCTTTATTTATATACATATATATTTTAATCCATAAATAATGTTGCTGAGTTTGTATGTTTTCTATTTGACCAGCCAGGTGATAATTAATTGTTAATAATTGAGTTCTCATTTTTCAATATGTTCTGATGTATTTAGCGAGTTTGCATGGACTCACAAGAATGCATTTGGGTAATGTGAAAGGTAGGAAGTAAATTTATGAAGTTTTATTCTGAACACTTGTATCATATATTCAAATCCCTGCCAAGTTCAGGGCTTTACTATTCTTCCAGTAAAACTGGTGGTGGAGGAAGCAATATTGCTTGCAGACTGTAAAAGTCTGAAGTTTACTACATATGTTGGCTGTGCTACAGGATCAAGATTCAAAAAGACAACACTGTAAAGGAAAGGAGAGAAGAGGTATTTTCATTTCAGAGACCTTGGACTCTTGAGCCCTAAGCCATAAGCAGCTTGCCCAGGGTTGTGTTTGATAAGAATGGCAGAGGCAAGAAATTGAATTTGGAATGACTGAATTATGGTGCGGTGCCTTTACCCAAAGTCATTCTTCCATTTCAGATAAAAATCTTCCTTGCAAGGGATTTTTCTTCTGTTCTGGAAATCTGGTTTAAGGTATGGGTGCTTCTCCTGCTTTGAGGCATGTTTTGTAATAAATCTTTAAGGCAGGTTTACTGCTCACTCTTCTATTGTTAAATACCAGCTGAAGCATTCCTTTACAAAGGTGGATGGATGAACAGGAAGGAAGGAAATAAGGAAGGAAGCAAGGAAATATTTTTTCTGTATTTTTGAGACATCTGGTTCACATTTATTTTCTCTTTTACTGCATATTATTTTGGTGAGATGGTAAGAGATTTAGGAAGTAAGCACTGAGTAAATGCTTTCTCAGATTTGTGCAAATTTAGTGTAATACCATGAGCAACACAGTTCCAATATGTTGGAACAGTGTGAAAGTGGTCATAATCAGAAAAGTACTTTGCTTTCACTAGTCATTTCATGCTTCTGAAATACTAATGTCCTTTCAGTTTAGGGATGAGATTGACTCCCTTACCGTTTTTATACAAATTAGAGTCTATCATTTTGTATAGATTTTTTTTTCTCAATCATCTCAC
This sequence comes from Nothoprocta perdicaria, assembly GCF_003342845.1. NCBI lineage: Eukaryota > Metazoa > Chordata > Aves > Tinamiformes > Tinamidae > Nothoprocta > Nothoprocta perdicaria. The sequence goes on from NW_020454439.1 coordinate 383,095, forward strand.
ATACTTTCACAGAATCACAGAACAGTTGAAGCTGAAAAGGGCTTCTAAAGAAGATAAATCTTTAGTACAGGTTTATTTGTACTAGCTGGCTTGTTTGTGGTTTTTTAATTTTGTGAAATGCCAAAGCTATAATTTCCTATCTGTAAATGCTATATAGCAGTCTTTCTTGTATATATCTGTAAATTCTGGTTTAATCCTCATTAAATTCCTAACAACCCTTTATTTATTTGTATATAATTAAGATTCTGCATCTACATCCTGAAGTATCATTGAAATCTCTAAAAAATCCGCTACTAGCTGCTTGAGGACTACAGTAGATCCCATGCTCACACTGAATATGATGATCTGTGTAGCCTAAAGATGATAGTTATGATTCTATATTAGGTTCTACATTAGGTCATGCTACATACTTTTCTTTGCAACACATGGATGAGAGAGCTTGAAGAGTGGCAGCCCCAGTTCTGCCAAGAGCTCAGTTGGGCAGTTTTGCCATGTAGCTTTACTCTGTGATCCAGGGGCTACGTAACCATTGTACCTTCTCCTTAAGCAGCAATCCAGTAAAAGCCAAAGTTGCACAAGTGTTTAAATGTCTTAAGAAATTGACAATGTATAAAATTCAAGTCCAACAATGTGTGCTTTTCCAGCAGTAACAGTCAACAAGAAATGATACCTGTGTATCAAAGGACACATTAAAAGGAGATATCTGTGAGTAAGCAATGAAACACTATAGTTTAGTATTGTATTATTGAAATTAATTTTTCAAGCAAATTCTAGCCAAATTTTAGTCATAAGTTTCAGCAAAGCTAAGAGGACTATGGCTTATGGAAGGACCCCTATCAGACCTCATGACTTAAATTTTCTCACTTACCGTTCAAAATTGTTTGAGATCCATCTAGTAATAGAAGATTAAGCAAAATAATTTGATGATCTCAGGATAACAGGTAATTATGGATTCGATGATATGAAGAATAATATATGTGCTTCTGCAAGACTAAACCATATTCTGTATTTTGAACTAGAAAATTATTTTGCCCTTGTGAAAGTGAAGGTGTTCAAAGGGAGCTCAAGACAGTCAGAAAGTCAAAAAGCCAGGACCCCTGGTGTAATGTGGAGGCCAGATCCATGTCCAGACACTGGACACCACATGTAGGACCACAAATGCTGCCCTGAAGGAACATTTCCTGCAGAAATAAGAAAATGTAGGGACATATTTCTGCAAAAGGATTACTCAACACATCCTCCTTATAAAACAATCATACCAGGAAGAGCAAATGGGAATGGCAGAAGTGCAAATGGTGGATGGATAATACTGTGCACGTGGCACAGGGACGGTGGGTCAGTGCACATGGCTCTGTGCCTCTGCTGAGCTCCAAACTGTGTCTGCAGATCCAGCCCCAAACCCAGAGAGCAGAGAGGAGCCTGAGGGCTGCACTTTCTTGCAGCTCATCTGCACAGCACAGGGTGCAAATTCAGTACCACCTGGTTTACTGAGCAGCTAGGAAAGGTCCATGTCTTTTTACTTCTTGTCCTTGGGTCTTTGCCTTGTGTCTTGTGTAGTTATGGGGTGAGTGGTTATGTAGTATTACCAGGTGAGACTGGTAGATCTTTAGATCCGCTTTGTGAAGCCATAAACACCTGCTGATATTGATAAGATAATGAAGAATGAGATGCTCCTTGTTCTGTAATATCCTGAGTGGTTAACAACAGGTTTCTGTATTTAATATTTACCAACCTGGCTTTGTGGCAGGATTCCTGCATACTGTGTTGACTGTGGCACTGAGGTGATCAAACTGATGTTTGCAGGTCAGTTATTGTTTAGAAAAAAAGAAAATCCCATGGAAGAACACCAGTTTGCATGCATCATTAAAGCCCCATCAGCACATTACACAGCTCCAGGTTGTAAACCCTGCCAGATCAGGACCTCTCACTCTTTAGATGGATGAACGTAATGATGCTAACAGTGTCAGGGCATGCATTGTGATTAGGCTGTGACCAGGAGGCAAGACTTTTGAAAAATGATCTTCCAAAGATGATTGCCAGTAACACAGCAGGTGCTGAAAACTTTTCTGCCTGACCACGTCTGTTTCATTGACTCCAGCACTGCCCTGATAAATGTGATTGCACTTTTTCCTCAAGTGGTTGCACTTCTCCCTCACTCAGCAAATATGGTGGCTGGCAGAGTAAAGCAAACTTTAGCATCTGTGTTTATAGCCATTCATCTATGTCTGCTAAGTATTATGTCACTTGAGGACCTGTATGAAAAAGATAATTTATAAAGACAATGTGTTAAACTGCTATCCATCTTACTGGCATCTTAATGGAAGAGCTTATATGCCCTTCATTATAGACCATAATGTTCAAGATAGCAGATGATCCAGGATAATAGGATAGAGTATCTTTCATTTCTAAATAAGAAATTTAAGGCTAGGTTGTATTTATAATTCCTGAAACACTGCTACCATCTCAGACTGGTGTTCTATATAAAAGGTTTTGCGCTTAAACCTGTATCACAAGGTGAGAAATTCTATAATCAGAGCAATCAATGTCACAGCCGTGGTAGATGTGTAATTCTTGTTGGCACACCCAATAACGGAAGAGTTGATGGAGTGTTAGCTTGGATTGGAAACTTCACACAACTGTAGGAGACAAGGATATCAAGGGAAGGTCACTGTGCAGACATGTATGGCTCGCTTTACCATTTGGCCCTGCATCCCATGCTCTGGGTGTCCCTGCTGGAGCAGAGGGATTGGACTAGATGATTTTTATTTTTATTTATTTTATTTATTTTTATTTATTTTATTTTATTTTAAGAATTGCTTTTCTCTAAAACCTAGGTTTTGCCTAGTGTTTATCTTGCAAAATGTGAACTGTCTTTAATGTCACGGTCACCAGAGCAGAGATAATTTTTCTGTTTTGTGAAATCTGAACCCATCTTTAGTTATGTTGATATTCTCAACTGGTTTTAATGTGTATTTGCAGATATTTGTTACTTTGTTGAAAGATTTAGAGCTAGTTTTATCTTTCAAATTGAAATCTAACCTATAATTTTATTCATTCTGAAAGTGTAATTCAGTTTTGCTGTTATCCAGTGTTGTTACACTCTTCATCTGTTGGCTTGGGGATTATTTTTCTTGTGTGTTGTCAAAATGTTTTTCTGGTATTAAACCCACGTCTTCTGTAGCAATTCCCTTTTATTTTTCTTGATTCATGCCCGAACTGAGTAAACCAAGATGCTACAATCATAATTTTAAATTAAGCAGTAATTTACATGTTTCCTTTCAAAAGGAAATATGCCATGTTATGATGACAAATTGGTACTTTGTAGCTTAGCAAATAATAACATTGCCATTGCTAGTATCAAGCCACCAATATTGTACTGAGTTTGCAAGGCCACAGGACTGAGATGGCTTGCTAAAGGCTTGCTCCTTTACAGTTTCTCTTGATGTGGCTCAAGCGTTGTTTTTATTTAGTTTATCTGTAACTCTAATGAGATAACTGCCTGTTTTAACTTTGCCTTCGCTCATCTTCATATGGTATAACCATGATTTTTGTAGAGGTAATAGTAACAAGCAGTTAGTCTGTGCAGTGTCAGATATTGGTAACTCTAATTTAAGAACACTGTGTAGAGGAATACAGGTCTGGTATGATAGGGGAGCCGTTGAAATGTGGGGGAACAGGTAGAGGAGTACAGCCAGAGGATGAGAAGAGCTGGGGCACATGCTGTCACTGGGAACTCTGTGGTTATAAACAGCTCCCAGTGGTTAGTTAAAGAAATGCGAACCAGGAGCTGGGCGAAACCAGGTTCAGGAGTACCAAAGAGAACCACTAACGAATGTAACCATCACCATATATGCTAAATCTGGATGGGACATGGAGTTACAGACCAATGCAGACAGCGCAGAGATGTAAATGCTTGTTAGCAAGTCTAAAAATGATGTCAAGTATGATGAAGTCTTCTTCCATTGACATGATATTCCTCCCAGCAAAGCCCTCGGGATGCGGAGAACTCCCCACAGCACCTGAACTGGCTCAGTTGGAAGCTGTGCTCCCAAACCCATGCAGGTTGGTGCCTTTGGCCTTGGGACCCAGGGTGAGCAGAGAGGTAGCTGAAAGCAAGTATGTGAAGAACAATTCCAACTCTGTTGTTAATATTACAGAGTAATAGTAAGATTCTTCATTTTCTCTCTCAATAATAGTTCACTGATTATTCTGTTAAGATTGTATTGATACTAGCGATCAGTTCTTGGCTTACATTTCAAGTGTATTTCCATTTGGCTCATAAAAGCAATTTCAGTGTAACAGGGCAGGACCTGCCTCCCTTTGAGCTTCTGCTTAGACCTTTGAAAATATGCTTACAACTCAGTGTGGGAATCACTGTTTGTTTTCTTTTCTAGTTGACTTGTGATGTTATTTTTGGATTGGAATATCTTTCCATCTTTTCTCCTCTTGTTTCATTGATAGATTTAGTTTCATGGTTTCTAACACATAAGGGTTTAGAAACCCAACAGAGAATTTAGGTTTCATGGGGGGCACACTTCATTCCAGATGCAGATCTGAAGCCTTGTCGCAAAGCCATGGCTGTTGCTGTACAGACACTCAAACTGCTCTGAATGGTACATGTGTATATTTTTCTTTCCTAGCATGAAAAAAGAAGAAAGAAAGGAATGGGGAGTTAGGGGGGAAACTTGATTTGTTAAATATAATTGTATGGATAATCTCAATCCATTACTTTGTGGCACAGAGCAGTTTTCCATTCACACATCCATCTTCTCTGAAATAGGGGACTATTCTTACATTTTATTCACATAATGGTTTTGATAGAAAATCTGTTTTGCTGCAGATGAGGGCCCTGGAGGTTTTTGGTCTATCGTAATACATATGAGCTGTCTGACACTGCAGCATTCCTTCTCTAGTGCTATTGCCTAGCAGGGCTAAAAGAACTGACGTCTTTTACAGTTCTGCTATTGCCATTATCCATTTCAATGGGGCTTAAATTCAAAAGGGAAATTGATGGTGTTAAAAGTATGAATTTCAATCATGGTAAGAAAGAAGATATTGATGGAAGCTAGCAAGGGAATTCCAGTCAAACATACTGCAAGGGAGAGGCTGAAAGGCTGGTTGCTATAAGCCCCATGACTCTGTGTTATCGGGTTATGGAGTTGCCAGACATAAAAAGATGTCTCTTGATGTTGCATAACTCAGCAAGAGGTGCATTTGTCCCTTTCAGCACTATGGCAACCATCTCCTTCCTCCTCCCTCAGGTTGGACTTCATGGGAAATGTCTAGAAATCTTTATTCAGCTTTTTATAGGGAATTTAAGTTATCCCTTCTCGTAGTCTCCATTTGTAATCTCAGTGTTTACTTGTGGCTGTGGACAATCCTGCTTGTAAAAATGATGCCTTTGTAATTACATTGCAGCATTCTGCCTGTGATGGGGGCTTTATGGAGCAGCAGAAGAGATGCTTTGTACCATAAAAATTAGAAAGAGCACAGTAACTCAGGGTTAGAAAAGCTAATGAGAAAGAGGTGAGGCTATTTTGCAGGGGCTTAGTGAGTTGGATTTTAATTTCCGCAGCACTTAAGCAGGGATGTAAGCATCCTTGATACAAGTGGAAAATAGAATCGCAAAAGTTGCGTGGTCCCTTGACTCCAAGCAAAACTCCTGCTCCAAGCCCTTCCCAGATGCAGACAGACATCCGTGAGGGATTTTCCCGCAGAGCCATGGGCAGTTTCTGTTGCCTCCCTCTGCACACTGTGTATCCTAAGCCTTTCTGCCATCAGTGGCCATCCTTGCAGTGTAGTAAGCAGCACAGTCCAATTTGGAGGATCTGCACATTTGTCTTGCCTTGCCAACAACTGAAAAGACCTGCTTGGAATCATGATTTATTTAGATTTGTGCTTCCATGACAGCCGCATGCCCTATACCTGTTCAATCTACTTAAGTCAAATTTAAACACTAAGCAGACTTAAAATGAAGATAGATTTAGTACAACAGAGTTGTGATTTTGATTAGAGAATTATAAATGAGGTTGCAAAGAAGAAAATGAAATTAGAAGGTCGCTTTTCAGACTACACTGTACAATGAAAGTCTCCTTTAGCTTTTGGGGTGTTTTTGCTAGCTGGAGAGGGAAAGGGAAAGGAGAGAATGGTGCATGCCTGAGCACCTCCTTTCCTTTCATGCCTTCAAAGCAGAAGTTCTCTTTCTTCCTTAACTTAATGTCCCCAAGCCTGTGGCATCTCTTAATAACCCTACCCCTCCTAGGCTGAGCGTCCTTATTGCAAACCAGAACATTTTCCCAAACTCTTGCAGAACTTCCTTAATCATTTCCCTTAATCATAGCTGCGTAATGTTCAACTATTTGTAGACATTAATTCTTGCCTGATAATTACTAATAGGAGGGATTAAGAACTTAGCATTCAAGCATTTTCCTTCTAAGTAAACTCCACATGTCTTATTAGTTTGTAGACCTCCTACCATGGCATCCACCCTGTATTTTAAATCCTCTTCCCAGTTTCTTCCATCTAGTCCTCATTTAGCCTAAGCCAAGAGAAAAATGCCTGTAGGATCCATGTGTTGAAACTATTTGAGGAAAGAAAAGTGACAGTGTGCCAAAGAAGCATCAAAACATGATGTTTGCAATATAAAACCCTCCTTATTTATTGACATACACTTTGAGGCATTCCCATACAGCTGAGGTTCCTGACAACAAATGCATCAGTTTTGTATATAAACAGCAGTTTCCTTAGGCAGCCCCCTTCTTATCAGGCGATACCATTTTATGAAAAAAAAAACCCATTACATATCTTTAGCAGAACATTCCCATTGTACTCTTACAATAATGTCTTTTTTGTTCCCTGAGAATGATTTGGGAAGTGTATGGTATTTAAAAGAAAAAAAGGGGGGGGGGGGAGGAGCAAGAGATTTTTGGCTTGGTAGGAGTTTGTTCTGCAGCGTCTTTGAAGCTGTTGCTCAAGCTGCAAGTTTTGCACTGTGTGTATTTGTCCTCTAACAAGTAGCATCTGCAGCCAAGGCTTTCTGTGGAGAGTCCAATCACGGAGTTTCAAAAGCAATATTAATTCTTTCCTTAATGACGAGTCTCTTCAGTAGGCTAGACATAGCACTAAATAAAAATTGATTGGCTTTGTTTCCACAAAATCAAGCCCTGAATGTTAATGCGAACCCCATTAGCGTCTGTGGTGCTGTAGTCGTAGCTGGTAGCAGTAGTTAGTCCTCCTTGCAAGTGTACTGTAGTGCTGGTAGGAGTCTTAGCCCTATACCAGGGCCCTGCTGGGTAAACCTACAAGCAATACTGCTTCTCAAGGCTCTTGCAAACTGTATTTTACCTAAGAAAAGCTACAAAATTTATTTTTTTTCCTATGCTTATATTCAGAGGGATCGCCAGGTACAAGTGCAAATCTCAAGGGGAAGCATTTAATATCAAGCAAAAACTGTGCTTTCTGCTTTCTGTGTGGCTATTCTGCTCTGTAGTTAAGGATTTAATGCAGAGACCACCAGCCCTGCAAACTGAGTCTGTCTGTTAAGCTACATATAATGCTGGCATGTTTGCAAGATAAATAAGTTATGAGTAAAATACTACAAAATGAACAGCATGCTTCATACAGCAGTTCCTCCTTTCATTTATTGTATTGCATTAATATCCACAACAGATTTTACCACAGTGTAGTACTGTAGTTTACACCTACTTTGGTATATATATAGGGCTTGTATTAATATGGGGCATGTTAAACCAGATTCCATCTGGATCCCATGCTCCAAGCGAGATAACAGCCAAATCGCACATGCACTGACACTGTAAACAACCCTAACAAGTGAAAAGAGAATTCTGGGTTATGTCCACTTTTCTTGCCAAACCACTGGGTGTGTTTTCAGAGAAAGTCTTTGTAGTGAATTAACAGACATTTATTGCCCCAGCTCTTTCGTGATGCTAAGATTACTTGCCTTTTTTAGAAATCATTACTAATAATTCAATCCAGATATTGCAAGTTTGTCTAAATACAGTAAATAGTAATATATGCCAAATGATATTTTAATTGGAAACCACTTGACAGAGCCTCATAAGTTGAAAGTTTTATATTTCAGTGTGATACATGCATTTCCACTGCACCAGACCTATATGAGTCCCTTCTTACCACCCACATGTGTGCATCCACACAGATACTCTCAGTTTCAGCTTTCCTCCTGGGATTCATTAAAGTAAAATGGAAAGCAGCTTCTTTTCAAAGTGGTTTTCAAAACCACTCATTCTGCATTCTTGAGAGAGGCAGAATTAAGCAAAGAAAAGGGAAGAGAAATATGGAAGGAGATAGTATTTATGTATTGCAACCTAAAACCTTCTTTTATTAATTCAGATGTTCAATTTCAATTTGAATAGACTTTAATAGATTATACAAATTCCAGCACTTCTGACTGCTGAGTGTGGGCCAGTGTTTAACCACTATTAAGCTTCATTGTGTTCATTTATATTCAGCCAGTGCAAACTGAAGAAATAATTGTTATCATCTAGTTTGGTAATCAAATAACAGAAAACTGATCTTACAGAGTTTGGGCTGGAATGGGAAGCAGAGTCTTACTGTGTGTTAGCTGGAATACTAAGCACACAGCTATGGTGAGTTAAGGGGTGATACTTTAATGTATTTCTGATCATATATGTATCCTGGTAAAAGTACCGTAAGCTGTTTCACTCTCCCGCTGGACTCACTATATCATCACTACTGTATCATCAATACCTGATGTTTCTTTTTCTTTGTCACAGGATGCGGCCTTGCACAGAATGTTGACTGCCTTGCTAGCAAAAGTATTGCTATAATCTGTGAATATTATTAATAATTGAGTTTCTCCACTGCAAATGTATTAGGGGGCTGTGTGGTATATATTCATTCTATCTATATTGCTTAACTTCACTTATCATTTTCTTTTTCTGTGATACATATTAATAGACATGCAGCAAACTTGGCTAGATTTTCAGAAGAAATGGAAGCAGTTGTATAGAGTAAATTTGAAGGCAGATAAATTATACATGAGTCAATTTATGAATGTGAAACCTGTGCCTGGGGTGGCATAGTTACCAAGTTAGTGTTTTGCCATGTGCTTGATCTCCTATGTCTTCAGCATCACTCCTGCATATAAAGTTAGGGAGTAACTTTACTATCTAGAAGCCTTTTCTCAACAACACTTTTGTGTATGACAATATCATAGATTAGGAACTTGAAAATATATAAACTCTATCTTAACTGTTTGAAAACTAACAGGCCATCTCCAGTGAAACAAAAAATAGTAGAATCAAAGGTTTTTTTTGTCTGCTTTTTTCACTGTAGACCACACAGGAACATGTATTGACATTAAAAACTTCGAACTTCCTAATAGCTTTCAGGGAGCACTGAAATGTATGTATTTCCTCTCTATCCGGTCTCCATAGGGAACTACTGGAATGCTGCTTCTTTCTTTACTTCCTCCTCCTACCTGCACTTCTCCACCTTCCAAGGGGAGACCAGCGCTGATATCTCCTTCTATTTCAAGACGTCGGCCTCGGACGGAGTGTTTCTGGAGAACCTGGGGAACACGGACTTCATCAAACTGGAGCTGAAATGTAAGTCTGTGCTTCCCAGCCCCTCTCATGCCACCTGGAGCAGGTTCCTGTCAGATAATAGATCTGAAAGACTGTGCGCCACTGAGCAAAGTGGGAAAGCTTGCTAAATTCAGGGGAAAAAAAAGGTCTCCCAGTCAAGTCATTTGGACTGTTCCCAACCTGCCTTACATGGGAGAGCACTTGAAGTGTATTATGGTACAAGGGCACACAAGGGAAGAAACAACAAGAAACATCGGGTGCAAAATGACACAGATATCAAAAGAATTGTCAAAATTATATGCCAAATTTATATCTTTGATGTGTGTGTCTGCAGCTGTTTGCCTTTTGTGTCTTATTGCATGGTTGTTCCCCCAATGTGTGAGGGGGATCAGGAAGGAGGCCATCCTAATGGCACTGAAAGGAACCAGAGACCTCAAAACTTGCACACGGTGCCTAAAATCCCTGAAATATCATAGAAATAATACAAATAAAGCTTTATCTGTTAATGAAATCACTGATCCAAAAAAAAAAGTTTAAAAAAAAAAAAAGAGATTATAATGCTATCAGGAGGCGAGTTTGTTTTATTATTTAAACCATTTTGAGTAGCCCAAGGGCTAACATTGGTAAGAAGGTGCCAAAATCCTCAGCAGCAGCAGAATTCTGCTGAGCAAAGTCGAAGCAGCAGCACTGAGTGGGGGAAATGTTTTATGTCTCCTCTGTTCTCCCTCGATCCAGTTTACTGTGACATAAATGGCAGCGGTGACAAGGCGGCTGTGGCCTGTGCAGATGTCATCGGAGCCCTCCAGCGACCCATTGCAGGCCCGCGATCGCACGCATGCCGCGCACTCCCTCCCCAGGCCCTTAGCAGAACCGGGGGCTCTGTTGGCTGCAGGGGGCACAAGGACACAGCTCTGGATGTGTATGCACAAAAACGAGTGCCCAGTGTCACCAGTACTGAAAGAGAAGAAATTCTTTGTATATCCCAAATAATCTATTTTTTATGCAGGTAGATGCAATGCAGTTTATATGCCCATTTAAAACAAAATGCCTTTTCAGTGCTTTCTAGAGTCTGAACAGTCTAAGTTGACTGTGGGAATTTAAAAAACACTAATAAACTCCTTTGAAACGTAATGAAATTTGCCCACTGAATAAAATTAAGTACAAAGTTCAAGTGAGTAGCAGCTCTTTTAATCCTTCCATAAATTGATGTTGCTTAATCCCAATTTTCTATAATCCGTAGCTGGGTTCAAATCAAAATACTTCATACTGAATCAGAGGTAGTATTTTGGTTATAAGTGGGCAGGGTCCCTCATTATTAAAGCAGCCATTATTCTTCTTTTATGTCAATGTAAATTTAAGCAGTGCTTAACTCAGTTGAAGGGGACGTCTCCAGAACTCCTTATTCTTTTGAATGGAATATGTTCTTAATCACTTCAGATATCAGCCTAGCCATGTATTTAACTCAACAGGTGATAAAGGTCATAATAGCAGTGAATAAAGGTGACTGGAAGGTGACTATATCTTTTGAACTTTAAATAATACTCATGCTCAGGTGAATCACCGAATAGCCACAGTTTTTGATGGTTTTTTTTCCTAATCTGCATTTATATTTTGTTGGAACTCATTTGATTAAAAGTCCAATTTCTGGATATCAGAAGATACTAATATTGATTACTGTGGACTCTTCTGCTTACTAAAAACATTTGTTTCCCCTTGCAAAAGTGTCGTAAAAAATAATGTGCTTTTGTTTCTTAATGGAAACATAAATAAATTCAGTATGGTAATTGCAGAATTACCTTTAAAACCTGAAAAAGAATTCCTTTGGCAAATGCCATCTCGCTAACCCATCAAATTCTATAGCAGAACCACTCCACCAATTTTGTATTAAAGGTGTTTGCACAATGACAGTTATTACCCTTATTGCAACAAGTCACAGACTTTTTTTCAGCAGTAGATTTGGTGGTGGTGTCTGTTCACCGCTTTCCTATATGCATACATTTCCTACTGAAGAGTGAGTTCTGACAAAAGCTTTACTTGATTTCTTTAATTTTTCCAATTACAAAAGGCCAATGATGATATTTGTCCTAGAGGCAGGCAGTTCAAATTCTTCTTTTCTGTTTCCTTTGCCTGTAAAATACCTGTACATGCCTGTAATGCATGGTTAGCGAAGCTTGAGTATAGCATGACAGAAATTGAGAAATTGAGAGGTTTTAAAATACTTAGCATTTTAGTTGGCTTGCTGTACTTGGCGAATAAATCAGAGAAACAAATGATTGTTCCTCTGTTCCTATGAAGATTCTTAAATTCAGAAATCTTCTTGTGAAGATTTTTCTCTGGAAAGCAGTTTGCTATTGCATGGTTTATTTGAAGCACAGGAGTTGTCACTTGGAATGTACATTAAAATATGTTATTGTTGTGCTGTTCTGGAGCTTCTTAAAGTCTAATAACTACACAGATTATTTTCTAAACTATAAATTTTTTAAAAAAATGAGGGGGAATCTTGCAATATAACCAGTGTCTTCATGGACCTTCAAGAAAGCCCTGGACTGCCATCTTTGAGGAGAAGGGGAAGGGAAGAAGGAAGGGAAGAAAATGTTCCTCTGGTTTTAAAAAATAGCTGTTGACAAGAGCCATCATGAAGAATGCAGTGATAAAACACTGCAATGAATTTGGCTGAAGGTTTTGGTTAGCCTGTTTGTCATGCTCTTCCTCTTGCAGGCTCTTGCTTGTCATTGTTCATGGAACAGCTGGCAGAGATTAGAAATCTACAGAACCCCATTACTTTTAGAGCTGGCTGGTCAAGTGGCAACAGCTAGGCTTAGAAAGGAGGTAACTGGGTGAAGTGCAACTTCTCTGTAATGCAGTGCTTCCAGTAGTCATACAAATCAAAATTTCTACAAAATCTGGAATTTAAAAATGTTGAAAAAAAAATGAGAGAAAAAAAGTTTTCTTTGGCACATTCTTATACGTTTTTAGGAGGGTTCAATTTAAAACCCAGAGTTCCTGTGATAACACTTTTTTTTTTTTTTTTTTTTTTTTTTTTTTTTTTTTTTTTTTTTTTTTTTTTTTTTTTTTTTTTTTTTTTTATGATTTTGTCACTTATGCTCCGTGCCATGGTTGCTCCATTTCATGGTCCTTCTCTCCTCCTTTAACTTTGCCCCACCATTGAGGTTGCAGAGATATGTAGCCTGCAGGCTGCAAAGCCTGCTAGGGTAATGATCTCAGACCATTTCTTTTCACTGCCTTTCATAAAAGCAATCCCTTGGGGCAAAAAGGTTGAAATGAGTTGAGAAATTGCTTGGGCAGCAACCACCATCTTTCTCAGAACTCCTCATTTGCTTTGCCACTATGTATGCACAAAAGCACAAAAATTTACTGTGCATTCCCCATATAACTTTACGGTGTATGTATGTGCAACAGGGTTGTCTCTTGCTCTGTGATGTGAGAGAGAATCAGCTGCAGTATTTGGTACCTCTGTGAGCTGACACTGTGGGCCGTCAGCTAAATGGATCTGTTGTCGTTACAGATCTCACTGTTACACTATCCAGATTCAGCTGATCATTGCCCTAATTCATCTTTTGCCTTTAGTCCTTCCTGGGAAGTAAGGAGCAGATCTAGCACTTGTAAAATAAATGAGGTAGCAGTGTGCATATCACCCTGCAGGCATAGGGCTCCTGCAGCTGGTCTTACTGTTGTGGGGTTTTGTTTTGATTTCTAAGGATCCAACACTAAACTATACTGGAGGCAGGATGCTATCTAACGTCTGTCTGAATATCAACTTGATATCAATATATTTGACTAGTCTAGTTAGCAAGATGCGCTTTCAAAAATTCATGGGACTTGGATTGAAGACTGTAAGAAGTTATGAATATGAAAATACAACTGCCTCTGCCTGGCAGGTGTTTGCCAAGTATGTCAAAGTTAAATTTTCCAATTAAAAAAATACAAAACTTTGGAAGAAACATATTCCTGGAAAAAAAAAAAAAACTTGTAAACTTGTGAAGAAGCATCTCCTCTGAGTATTTTCCTGATACTGTTGCTCTAGAAAGCTTCTTGTGAATTAAACCTGCTGGCACAGACATACTGTTCTAACAAAGAAGTTTTTCTGCACGCTTCTGAAGTTCCTTTCATTCCAGTATCTCCAAGCAATTTGCAAATGCTAATCAATTGTGCCTCACCGTTACTATTCTGCAGTAAGTAAACAGTAAGTCAGATGTACAAGGGAAAAAACAGGAGGCTTGGAGAGATAAAGGTCAGCTTGTGTTTGGTCCTGGCATGAACATGTAAGAGAGGCAGAAGCTTTCTTGTAAAAGCTAGGAGCACTTACAAGCTCAGCTCTCAGAGATGCGTCACACAGCTGATGATAACCAGCTCTGACTGACTAGGGACTGCGATTCCCATTGCTGCTTGCTTCCACCTAGGCAGCATTTATTATCCTACACTGAATGCTCTAGCACATGACTGATTAATATCTTTTCTTACTAATGTTTATTAACTTCATCCCTTCTTTCTCCAGAGGCATCCTAAATTGGAACTCTACCCTGTCAAAGAGTTTTCCTCATGATGCTCTTTAATTTCCCATATGTTAATGCAAATGCAGCTTGCATTTTCCATTGCTTTATCTCTGTAGCAGGATAGGAAAATTGGAGTGACCTTCATTGTATTTTTTTTTTTTAATTGAGTTGCTATTTTGCTTTCCTAGCAGAAGGGTACTTTATTGAAAATGAACTCCCTAGGAGAGCATGTTACATTAGCCACACATCAGATGATACATAGGACACTGAGGAGGCTCTTCATCCCAGAGGCCAGTAGGTAATGATCAAATTAGATGCAAAAATTTGGGGATTTTCTTAAGCCAAATATTCATACAGCATCACTTACCAACTCTTGTCCTTTTCAAGGTCAATGAGAGAAACAAAACAACTAAATACGTGAGGAACTGTGAGCAGCATTCTTTTAAGGATAGGTGATACAGAAAAGTAATTTTCAAGCAGAAGTAGCTTCTGGCCCATTTTAGAAGGCCAGTTTCACCTGCTCCCTTGTGCCTAGTTAGCAACATTCAGTGCATGTGGGGAGCAAGACAAAGGCAAGAATTAAAAGTCCCAAATGAGCAACTGGCTAAAACTGACCGACAGAAAATCCTAGGCACATAAGAGTGGAGAAATTAAGACCATAAAAATGTGGTCAGTAGCTCCTTCTTAGCGAGGTTGGAGAGGTACAGGTTGTTGGGTACAAGCTGATCTGCTTCCGTATCAGTATGGCATTCCTGGACCTGTACTGCACCATGCAGCATCTCCTCAGCGCTGCCTTTTGCCTTTCAAAGATGCTGGCTTGATTTTTCTCCTTGCCCTAAAAGCCACTTCAATAATCACTTTATGCCACAATGTCCTACGAATCAGTTACAATTCGTAAAAGGAAGTAAAAAAGGGGGAACTGGCTGGCAATAAAAAGCACATCTCTGCCTAACAGCATTTTATACTGCACTGAATGTATTCAACTCATGGCATACAATTTCTAGCCCCATCACCCACTAGCTCATCACATCTCTTCTCCCTCATTTCCAGTCTTATTTGTGTTAGCTGCTGAAACTTCATACACTTTGTTACCTTCTTCAAGTCTGCTGATCTTTTCCCCTGCAAAAAGTAAATATTTGCTATACTGCACAAAATTACTGTATATCTTAGCCAGATAACGGAAAGACCTTTTGAGTCCTTGAATTTAGTTCCTTACTGCCACAGAAAACCACAATGCATAATCCATTTGGAGATCCCCAGCTACAAAATACCTTGGTGGTTTTTTGACTGATGGATAAATGTTTCATCCATCTGTTTTTCAGGCAACTCCTAATTTCTGACTACTTGCCTCCTTTGGTTATAGCCATTCATTCTTAGATCAGTATTGGTTTTTAGCTGGGCTAATTACTTTCCCTTCCTAGCGTTTATTTTACTGCCCCTCTCGTGTATATATGGAGCAATCATACTTTCTCTCAATTTTTAATTGCTATGTTAAACAAGAGAAACTCACATAATCTTTTCTCATAATTTCTCTTGTTATGGTAATAGGCTTCTCTCTACTCATTTCACCTCAAATTCATCACCCACAAACCCAGGTAATCAGACCTATCTGCATTAATTCTGATAATGGCCTGCCAGTAGCTTGTATAATGGCATTAGTACCCTGCCCAGTGTGTCCTAGAAATTTCTGGCTGATCACACTAGTTAATAACTGCATTATACAATATTTTCTGAGCTTTCAACTTCATGTTATTAGCGTTTTTTTTTTCTCCTTAATCTGACTTCTTTTGCGAAGCTGTGCTTTAGAGGTTTTAGAAAAAGAAGTCAGAAGATGATTCCTCAAAATCCCTATTTCATCTATTTCCATGACTATCTGTAGTTCTATTCTGTCCCCCCACTTCATAGGAGAAAATCAGATATGCTGTGTCTGTAACAATTCCTTTACTCCAAAAATCTGAGGTTTTTAACTCAAAGAAGGATATCCTTTACATTGACCTTGGAAAATCCTTCATACACTGTCCTATTCTGAATGTGGCTACCCATTCAAAAGTGATATTGGCTTCACTTTGTGGCTTTATGTGTGCTCTTACCTTGCTCAAGTGCAAGACAAAATATGGACACTAACTCGCTCAATTATGTTAAGTCCATTATTTTAGACTATGTTTGTAGTTTCCTGTAATTGGAAGAGAGGTTTTACATAAACTTGGAGGTAACAGCTTAAAAGGTGAAAGCATGTTTCTCCTGCTACTCTTAGAAGTGAGTGTGTGGCTTCTTGCATCACTTTATATAGTAAGGAGAAGCAGGATGCCACTTCAAGGACACTTGGTTAACTTCCCAAGCCCAACCTAGTCACTGAATTTTCTTCTTTAACAGGGTAACAACAACATATTCCAAAACAAACTGTAAGGTGAAGCTTTTCTTTCCGTTTTTTTTTTTTTTTTTTTTTTTTTTTTTTTTTTTTTTTTTTTTTTTTTTTTTTTTTTTTTTTTTTTTTTTTTTTTAGTGAGGAGTGATTTTTTTTTTTTTCATGACTGGATGTGTCTCCTTCAAACGAAGGTTGCAGAGGCTAGATCCACCAGCAGACTTAAGTATAGTACAAACTGATGCTCAAAACATCTGCTTCGCTGCCACCCAGCAGGAAACATTTCAAGCCTATACCAGCCTGAATTTTCCAAGAGAATTTCCTGAAGATGCTGTTTCTGGCATACCTAGATGTGCCTGTGTCTGTGCAGCATGCAGAAGCAGCTGAGGGCTCTGGTTAACGTAGGGGAGATGCTGCCCTGCCTCACTCAGGCCCAGTGCATGAGCTCTCCTCTCCCTGCCACGTTGCGGGCTCTTGCTCCCACTGCATCTGTGTATGCTCTGGCTGCCAGATGAGTAAGAAACAACATCTTGGAATATCTTGAGCTTTTCTTTGCCAAAATAATGGCCTTTTCACTAGAGGAAGAAAAAGCCTACCAAGACCTCCGCTCCCTGAAAAAGGACAGAACACTACTTTTGTATCTTCTGCCAAATTTTAATATTTAAATACACTCGTGGCAGCAAAGGAGAATGATTTTGTTAACAACCTGCCTTGGGACCAACGTGAATCTCAAGTGCTATTTCATTGAGTATAGAGCCCATGCAGACTCTGCAAACCCCACCCTATACATTTTAGTAGTGTAGGTGAGGACATTTGAGATGGTCCAGTGAAGCTCCATTGCTACCTTAGCTTATACAGCCTGACGCAAGGGGACTTCTGCTTCTAATTGGTTTAGATACTTCCGAGAGTCTCTGCTGAGTGATTAAATAGAGTCTTAGTACTTTGTAAACATTTTTTAAGTTAGCTTTTGTATATGAAGTGTTGGCAATCACTTAGCTTATTAAAAGTCTTAATTATTTTTCATTGCTTTCACCAATGCAATTCTGTTTTGAAGTGGAAAAGATTTTATGGTGCTAAAAAAAGATTTAATGAAAGCAGAAGTGTTTTTAATAATAAAATTGTAGCCTTGATGCCACAAATATTTATGCACATAATTAATTCAAATTATGTCAATAGGTTTATTCATGTGAATTAATTATTTTCTGATTAAGTATTTGCAAGAACACTATGATGTGGTTAGTGCTAAATAATAATATTAAGTTTCAGCCATAAATTTTCCTACCACTTTTACAGCATTTCATCATGGTTTAAATATTACCTTAAAAAAAGGTGATTTAAATCATACTGAAAATCAATTAATTTTTAAATCATCCTTGATTTATTCTCTCTCTAACTTGCCTTGCTACAAGTTGTTTCAAGGACAAGGTAACTAATATTCCTTCTTCAGAGTTCTCAGTCAGAAACCTTTCACGCATGTTTATTTCTTTTTATTTTTTTATCTTTTTTTTTTTTTATTTTATTTTTTTACATTTAAAAAGGAAAGAAAATGCCATGGAAAATGTAAAATGTTGACAAAAGCATGAAACAATATTTCTGAGGAGTGGCATGAGAGCAGTTACTAACACAGGACTGCCATTGCACTAGCTTCTATAAATTAGTCTTTTTTACATCACGTAGATCTGAACATCTTTGTAAAATAGAGCCTGGCTCACTGTACTGTGTTTTGGGCTTTTCTCAGTGCACTACAGATAGCTTTATATTTAAATGGATAGTTAACAACAAATATTTTATACAACCATAAATCTTTTCACTCACCCTTTTATGTTTTCATTGCTACAGCAGGATACAGGAGTGAGTCTCCTGTTGGCTTTATCTTTCATGAGACTAATACATACAATGAGGAAAAGTAGTTAGGTGAAATTTTCTAAACAAAGGAGGCCCTCACTGATATATAAGGCTTTTTTACCTCCAATATGTCAGTTCTGTATCCTGTTCTTCTATCCTGCTCTATGGTACTTGCTGTATTTTTGTTGATATTTTTCTGCCCTGCTGCAGAATAAAAATGTAGACAATACCAGAGACATCAACACTCATTTTCTTTTGGGGCGTTTTTTCCTGTCTGTTTGCAATAGTAAACTAAAAGTATGTTTTTCACAGAAAACTCTGTTTAAACCTTTCCAAAAAAAAAAAGGAAGCTAGAGTTGTGATCTCTGCAATGCACTTTTCATATACAGACTTGTTAAATTGAAAGTGAGAGAGTTAGATTTTTAGATGGACTTGCTGTGTTGGGACAGTGCTAAGTGCAACACAATAGTGTCCTTACCTTGATAGTGACTTCTGGATGGTTGTAGAGAAATAATCAGTGACATATTGCTTATAAAACAGCCACTATAGAAGACTTACATGACAAAGAAGAAGGGGAGAGAAACACTCCTATCAGCGTACACATCTTCCCAAATTTTGAAAGTATTTTGGTGACTGGCTCCCAGGCATCTAACTACCTTTAGAAATCTTACCTGCAATTTACAGCAGATGCTACATTTAATTCAGAAGCCCAGAATAGGAAAAAAATGGTAGAAAGGGTAAGAAAAGCACACAAGCAATGTACTGTCTCTCAAAATCACAGCATATCTTTATACGGTGCATGCTCTGCGAGCATTCCTTACAATACTGGCTGATTGTTAAGACATTCAAATGCTAAACATTCGAGGAGTTATTGAATATCCTCTGCATCTACTTGTAAGTATCCAGTTCTGTTGGTATATTTTTTTTAGCTCTGTGACAACTTTGCATCATTGTTTTTATAAAAATGGACCTCTTTCTCCTCTCAAAGAGAACCTTGGTATTTTAACAAGCTCTGCCTGTAATCTCATTTCATGAACTTAAGCACCTGTGCTTATTTTGCCTTTCATCCACCAAGAAGTAGCTACTAATTACAGCAAACGCTTAGTAGAACATATGAGAGAGTTCACAGAAGGGTTTAGGCTGGTAGAGACCTTTGCAGGTCACCTAGCCCAATGTCCCCTTCAAACAGTGTCACCTAGAGCACGCTGCCATGGATTGTATTCAGGTGGCTATTGAGCATCTTCAAGGAAGAAGACTGCTCAGCTGCTCTGGACAACCTCTCGACAGAAGCCTCGTAGAAGTTTTTTGGACTGGAGCCCTTGTTCCATTCAGAAGCAGGTCCTCATTTTCCCTAGCCCTCCTTTTGTTACTGATGAATTCAAAGCAGCCCCTCTTTGCTGTCCTTGGCATCACTTGCCAGATTTAATTCCAAATTCCTAGTCACATCCCTGCATACTTGGGCAACATTCTATATTCCTCCAAAGTGGCCTGTCCCTGCTTCCATCTTTTGTGCACTTCCTTCTCTTTGAGTTTTGTCAGGAGCACTTGGTTCATCCATGCAGATCTCCTGACCCTTTTGCTGTAGGTCTTGCTGCTTGGGATGTACTCGGAGGGTCCCAGAAAGGTCCCACAGCCTCCAACAGGGTCCTCAGAAGTTCTATGTAGACACTAGACACTGCTGCCCAAACTACTGGGCCTCACAGCTGGTGTTCCTCTTTATTGTGATATCTTCTGTTGCATGGGACCTGCTCAGTTCCGTGGTAGAGTCTTTCAGTTAAGAGGATATAATGAAGTGTATGAGAAGACACTACAGATAAGAAAGCACACTCCTTCTCTCCCTTTCCACTCAGTGCACTGACTGCCATTCCCTTTGTGTGAATCATCTCGCAGTAGAAGACCAAGAGATATTGCTCCTATATTTTTAAGGCTTAGTACCTTTCAGGAGATGAAACTACAAGAGCTTCAACTGAATCACATTTCTTTCTTCCAAGCAGCCAAGTACTTACTGAAAGAGGGCTGAATGGGAGGTAACATGGTCTGCTTGAAATTGTATTGCTTTAGAAATAAAGCAAGTAGGTATTTTTTCAAACTCTATTTTGGCTATCTGATGTTTGACCTTAAACAAGTCATTTCACTTGCCTTTGCTTTGATTCTCTATTATACAGAGATGGTAATAGTGTTTTTATTTTTTTTAAGTCTCTGGCTAGAAATTGCTACGTAAACTAAAATATAATTATAAAAGGATGAGTTATTTCTAAATGCTTACCTGCAACACAACTAGAATGCAGTTAGCATAACTGAAGTAATTAGTAAATAAATGACAATGAATAATTATCTTCTGATGGCATGCTTGGCCTTTACAAAGCGAGATTGTGGGAAAATTCGGTACGTTCATTTAAACGTATTTGAATATTTTATATCTTCTGAAGCACTGTTAAATTCCAACTTGAATATGAAGCTGATCTACTGTGTAGGAGGGTTAGGTAGGCTGACATTTTGTTTGTTGTCATGCACGCTGACAGTTGTTTAGTTGATTGTTGAATTCATTTTAAAATTAAATACAAAATAAAATAATAAATAAATATAAATAAATAAAATAATAAATAAATATAAATAAAATAATAAATGAATAAAAGTAAGTAAATAAATAATTAAATAAAAGAAATTTTAAAAATCAATTCTTAGTCATTACCTAAATCAAATCTCCCTTTGTTTTGGTCCTCCGAAACGGTCCCTTGCAATGACAGAGATGCTGTATTCAGTTCTCTCTCTCCTTCATACTGAGCTTCAGCTTGCTGACCTAATGGCTTCCTACCAGAAACAAGCTGTAACGGAGACAAAAAAAATGTGCTCCATCTAATGGATATGCCTTTTTCTAAATGTAACTTCTTACCCTTCTGTGGGCAGGCTGCAGGCATGAATAGCTCCTGAAGCAGCACAGCTGGAAGTGGGCACTCGAGGAAATGACTGTACATACTCTCCCATTCCCTTAAATACTAAAAAACAGAGGGGAAACAAAGTGCTCCTAGCTCAACTCTGTATAAAATGGCCATCAGGAATCACTGAAATATGCCTGCAAATACTTTGGAATATATATAGACAGGGACGGATACTGATATAAGCAGCATGTGTGCAACAGAATTAAGTTTGATGCCTGTTTATTTTTTTTTAAATAACATACTATAATTTCTCTGCCTTAATGGGACCCAAGACGAGTAGTCATGCAGTGGAGAAAAATGGAAAGTGCAGGACTCTGTGATTTACTTTCTGAAACTGAATCAAGCAGGATGCAGCAGTAGTGCACACTGTAGATGGCAGCAATGTGGACCACTAGCAAAATCTGTATTTGATAAAAGCAGTGAGAAAACTCTAGACACTTGAAAGCAGAGGAAACCGCTCCAGGCACCATGCTCCAGAATCACCCCTATACTGTAAATGATGCACCACTGGTAATTGCTGGATTGTTTTAGTTTCTTTCTCTTATCTCCAAGCATTATTTTGCTTTATTTGGCATGAGCTTCAGCAAGCTCACCACAGGTATGTCTAATTCCAGCCAACACAGAGGCAAGTGTTCATCTTTATAGCTAATCAAGGGAAACAGAGAAACAAGCTGCTTATCATCAGCAAATGACTAGTGCTACAGTCCGCTAGCCTTTTTTTCCACTGAAGTTGTTTGGGAAAAAAAAATACTGTAGTGCACTTAAACTAACACCCTATAGAGAAAATACGATGCTTTCTTTTGACTTTCATGGCAGGAAACAAATATGCCTCAATTCCAAACCTTTCTAACCTTCATCTTCTGCTTTCCCTTCACTTGCCTTTTCCACAAAACCTTTTCTGCCATCTGCCCTCCCATGAACTTCTCGGTATTATACTGCAATGTATTAGAGTACTTCTGAGGCATGTGGTATATACTGAATATCTAAGATTACAAACATAGGCGAGGTTACTAAATTTCAAGGACTCAGTATGGAGACAGCACAGCAGGCAAAGATTATTAAAGTAGGGGGAGAGGGAATTGCATCCAATATAGGCAACGAACATGGAACAAAAATGTAGTCAGTTATTCATTAGGTAAACAGATATATGAAAATACAGAGAAAAAAATGAAACAAAACAGACTGACAATGTCATCAGAAGTTTTAGATATTCTGAAGAGTTATGAATCCACAAAGGTTTTTTTTTTTTCAGGAGAGTTTAACAAATCCTGTTCGCCACAAATACGGTTTCTTTAGTCTTGGCAAAAAATGCCTTTGCATTTATATCAGTATCTTCCCTAAATAGTATGGCATAATTTATTCCAAACCCTTAATGGTTAAAACCATCCATTTATACATGTTTTCATATGTTTACCTTTCATCAGGAAGCTAATCTATTTTCTTCAATAGATGTTCCTAGCATTCTTACTAGTGCGGACAAAATGACTTTTAGAATTCATTTCTTCAGGCAACAGTAGTTTTAGTGAGAAGAAATCAGTAATATTGTTACTGAGTGCCTGGAATCACTGGTATTTAAAAACTAAATCACTGATATTTAAAAACTACATTTACTGCAAAATCACTAAAAATGTTATTGATGAAGCAGTTACTGTACTTCCTTTTTCACAAAGAAGCATACTTTACCAGTAAATTTAGTCTTATGGATTACTTCTTACGTTAATTCTAATTAACAGTTTGTTTTGCTGTCCCTGACTTGTTATTATTTTATTACGTGTGGTGACTGATTCATACCATGGAAAGTGAGTAGTGTTAAATGATGTTAAATCAAAATGATAGCTTAGCCATCCTATTTTTCTTTCTTGGCATTTTCATAAATGACTGCAGAAGACCCAAGGGAGTGTAAAGTTGCGCTTCCCATTTCATTTGGCTTTTTAACCCACAGGCAAATGCAGAGTGTGTCCAGTCTGCGCAATTAAATCCCATGTTAGATACCTGAGCTCATTCTGAGAAAGATAGTACCTCTGCATAGCTCAGCTCCAAGCTTTGCTGGATTTGATGCTGCGCACCATATAGTCTCTCATTAAACTAATTACTCTTGGCACAGCCTCATGCTGATGCAGCCGTGCAGCTTGGAGAGCTGCACGTTGGGCACTTGGCTCAGGAATCACCGCAGCCTGTGGTGTGGATGTGCACTAAGTCATCTGGTCAAACGAGCAAAGCTTTTGCTCATTAGTTCAAATGACCATTTCATTGGGGAATTTGATAAAGGATGAAAACTTCCAGATGCTTTGTGCAATTACTGAAAACATGGTCATGATTTTGACGACTACCTGATATTTAACAGTCAGTTAAGCTGCAGAGTAATTCTTGTGTTGCAGTCAAGGAACTTGAATCAATGATTTCCCTATTAAATATTGTTTTGGTAGTACTGTTTTTTTTATCAGTGAAGCTGACTTCTCAAAGCAGATCCTGGGTTCCAAGACAGCATTTCAGGAAAGCACCTGGATCTCCTTTCTCATGTTTTGCGCAGCCAGGAGCGAGCTCTGGACGCAGCTTGTGTGCTGGCACGGTCAGCTCACACCTGTGCGGATGAGGGCAGCCGGGCAGGTACTTCAGAGGTGATTTTGTAAGACTGCCCTGAAACTCAGCTATCAGTCTGTTGATGAAAATGATGGACGAATTATACATTTACTTACACAGCCTTAATAACCCAGAAAGTTTTGTGTGGGTGTGTGTGTTTTTCATCCAAAGTCCACTGAAATCTGTGAAATGAATCCTAGTTCCTACAGGTATGAGATCTGGACTTCAAACTGGTGACTAATTCCATGTATACATACATAAACCACAAACTTCAGGAGCACTTAGCATCTAGCAGTTGATCAGGTTTTCATTCATTTTCAATCATGTCACTGAATTCTATCTTAGTCACTTGAGCTGTTAGTCAGAGGTTATATTTAAAAACATACTGTCCAAGAAGTTTGACAGATGTTACTCTTCAGTTACAAAATATTTTCAAACCGTAGATTTTATGGAACAAGCAAGCAAAATGGAAAGGGAAGGAAAAATCTGTCTGGCAGTTTATAGCCTGTTGTTTTATCCTGTTTTACAGCCAAGTAGGTGAGCTGAAAATCTAGCCATGTACATCAGCAAGGCATTTGTGTTATGAAAGTGGGATTTCAAAAGGCTCCTAAAGAAATCAGACACTTTTGCCTTTGATATAAATCAACCAAAACATTGGTGAGTCCCTTAGAATGGTATATAAATACACCGGGGGAGTCAACTGGAAGCTGGTAGATCTCAGATAGCAAAACTGTGGGACCTGAACAGAACTGAAAACAAGTAAATTACTGCTACATAGTAAGAACGGTGAGAAGGGCATTTTATTTGCAAAAGCTGCACTTTTCTACAGTTTCGCCTTGTGAGCAGATGGCTACAAATGACCTAAGACCTTTAAAAATTGAATTGGTGAAAGGATCATGTTCTGAGTTAATTATATGCAATTGTTCAAGGCACAGAAAGAGACTTGTGTCCCCACAAGTCTCAATTTGTTAAGTGAATGTGTGCTGCAGGAGCACATAAAAAATATTCACTTTGTCCAATTTTATGGAATTTCTATCACAAAAAAAGTTTGGACTGACTAGCAACACTAACAAACACATTTATTTTCTCTGTTGATTTCTTAACTAAGCAACTTCAGGTATTTGTTCAATATCTGATCTCCTAATTTCATTCCTTAGAAAAATTGGCTTGAGTTTTATGGTACATGGTTGAATAGGGAATAAAATAGTCATTAGGTTAGCTCACATCATGAGCTACCAAGTGACTAACCAGTACAAAATTCCTGCTACCTGTGCTGCTGATTTGCTTTGAAAAGTCCTACTCTGCTCCAGTTGGTCATTACAAATAAATACTACCTTATGAGCATATAAGATAAATGTGCTCTAATCTAATAGCACCGTGACCAAGAATGCATTAGAGGCAAAGATGCCACATTCTACAAAGTACTTAGAAAAAAAAAATTGCTACTTGTCTGTATAATGGGTTATATTGAACTTCTGAATAAATTTGATTGTTCCTCTAGTTTGGTTATCATGCCAGTACTAACCGTTTTACCTAGAGATTCCTCTGGCTGAGGAACACATGTAAGCTTTAGACTCAAAAAAAATCATTGAAGTAGAAATGGAGAATTAAAGTCAAAAGTTGTGGGTGATAGAAGTCACCTGTAGGACGTACAAACATGCTGCCCTCACTCATCTGCTGAAGCTTTTTATATAGAGATACTCCATGTTTTTTGAGCCCAGCAGTCTAGTAAACAAGTGTTTTCCCCCCCCCCAAAAAAAAAAAAACCCCTTTGTTTCATGTGACTCATGTTTTTAGATTGCTTGGGGTGATGTCAACATGGTGTTTCTCTAACTTCCAAGAGGTCACAAGATGCATACACTGAAAACAAATTCTTGATGAGGAGATTTTTCTGCAATGCTTTACCTCCCCAAATTGTAAGATTAAATATAAAAATCTAATAGGAATTTATGCAAAATATATTCTTGCTTTTATGCCAAAGTCAATAGTTTTCTCCAGTAAGTATAATTACATCAGAAATCTTGATATCAGAAGTCTCTCAAGCTATGACATAGACTCCAGGCTAAAGTAATGCATTAAACTGGACAGCGCAAGCACAGAATTTCTATTTGAAATATCTCATTTGCCAATTCTTTACACTTCTTTTCTTTTAAAAAATTAGACATTTATCTGCCCAGAAGACCAAGAGCTTGCAAATCCAGAACTGCTCTTGTAGAGGTTTTCAAAATGCTCTATGGGTTTACACTCAAGGCACCCACGAGGGCTGTCAGCAGTGCTATCAGTTGTATTATTTTAAGAGGAAAACTCTGCTAAGGAGTTCTCATTCTTAGAGCCCAGTAGAGGGAGCTTTTGGCAAACAATTAAAGTCCAAAAGTGAAGAGATTCAAAGGTTTTCTTCAAAGCAAAAGCAATGGAGGAATACACACACTTGAAAATAGACTTTAACATAAGCTATAACTTAAATATGGGAGAATCTTTAATTCCTAATTTGCCCAAGTTCACTCTTGGAACCCCTGAATTTATATGACATGATAACATTGAAATGGAACCTCTTTATTTCTTTAATGTCAAACCTTGGCTCCTACAGACTTTCTGTCTAGAGTGCAAAAGACCAGACAGACTAAAGTCACAGTTTATGAAATGCAGTTCATTCAAGAAATGAAACTATATCTTGGTCAGCAGAGAACACAGAGTAGTTCAGTAATTAAACTGGCTTTTTATTTTCCTTTCAGCAATAACTACTTCTGCAAAAAAAAAGACAAAAAAAAGAATAAGTATCATTTGTATAATACATTTTGTTTGAAAGAACATTCTCTGTGAAAAGAGATTCTTATCCTTGTAGATTTTGTAAAAAAGTTGACAGTTTAATTCAGTCTGACAAAAGCATTGTGAAAATCTGCTAGGCCATGCACAAAAAGTATATCCCACTATTTATCAGTATTGTTAACGATAATGATTATGGAGTGTCCATTCTACCACAATCTATCTGTCTTATTGAGTAAGATTTTGCAAGATTGGTTTATTAATTCAGTCTGTCAAATGAAAAGCCACAGCTGTACTGAAAACATGGTTGGTCACCAGATTTTTTCAGATGAATAAAAAGGGAGTTGTGTTTTTTCTTTCTTATATGTAAGCAAAACAAACTGAATGGAGCTCTCAATTGTCAGACTTTACTTCTGGCTGATATGTCAGTGAATAGTGAATGCCATCACTGGTAGCCCTTTTATCACAAAGTAATTGCAGTAGCCCAAATTATATAGCGTAAATTTCAATAGGAAATTCAAAAAATTATTTTTTTAGCTGAAAAACATGTGTCATAAATCATGTGTTTTCGATCATGCTCCATTTAATAATTATTAATAATTATTACCAATTATATAATTTGAAAAGTAGGACCTGAAGGGATATCTGTTAGAACATAGTTCAAAGATATTGTTTGCTTAGTTACATTTTAAAACCTAAAGCTGTAAATTCTGTTCCAGATGGAACTGAATGTGCATATGAATTTGGAAAGCTGAGCAATGTGTATTTTTAGCTCAAATTAATTCCTTGCTGTTTAGAAAAAATAAATGACTATGGCTGCAATATACGATGTATTCTGTTTTGCTTGGGGTTTCAGCTGCTACAGAGGTGTCCTTCTCATTTGATGTTGGCAATGGACCTGTGGAAATTGTCGTCCGGTCTCCCAGCCCACTCAACGATGACCAGTGGCATCGGGTCAATGCTGAGAGGAACGTCAAGCAGGCCAGCCTGCAGGTGGACCAGCTGCCCGTGGAGGTGCGGAAGGCACCCACAGAAGGACACACGCGCCTGGAGCTCTACAGCCAGCTCTATGTTGGTAAGATGCAGGCATGGGAGTGAACAGGCTTCACTCTCCGATACTGAGTTCTCATTGCCTTGTGCCTTGTCAGCAGCTGGGAGTGTAGCACGTGATGTTTCCCTCCTGAAGCACTTGCTTGACAGCACTCTCACAAAGAAAAGCATCTCCATGATTATAGAAATGAGATAAGTAAAATAAAAAAATTTGATGCTGCTAACTTGGCATACAATCGTATCACACAAATGGATCAATTTAGTCCAGCTGCTTTCTGAAGCTGCTACTCTCCATGCATTTTGGATATATTATTCCAGCAGTGCTTGCATTTCCTTCTCTGTTAGCGCTGGAGCCGTGAAGTGCAGACATGCTGCATGCCATTAGCTGGAATCATATTTGCATTAAATTATAAACAAAGAAGCTTTTTTTACTTCTCTAGATATCTGTCCAGAGGAGAAGAGCTGAGCAGGGAAGAGGAAAGAACGTTACCTATTTTTTTTTTTCCTTGTTAGCCAAGGTTCAACAGATGAAATAATTTCTCTGGTAAATAGCAAACTGTCACTGCAAACTGTGTATGTGTCACCAGATGTGCAGTCATTATTAACAAGCTCAGATTCACCTTTACTGCTGACCGTGATCCCTGTGAAAGGTGGTTTCCAAACAGCTGAAATATGATGTTTGTTTAGAAAACCTTTCTAAAAGTCTTAACCTTTTAAAGGAAACACAAAGGGTTTTGCTCTAAACAGGAGGAGCTGCACAGTTCTTGGGGAATTGCTTATAGTCGTTAATTGTTAGAGGTCGTTTTGAATTAACTGGTACTGCTCCAATGTTCAGAAATATTTAATGTTTGCCTTGCCAAGAAAATGTCTGAATCTGCACCAGATATTCTTTCTGAGTCATACCCTTTTCATATAATTTGGTGACTGGGCACACATCTCAAAAGAGAGGGACTGATTTAAATTCTTGCCCTAAGAACAGGCAGACAGAGAACTGATTTGAGATAGAGTACCCCAAATGAACATGCTGAGCATCAGACTGAATGAGAATTATTTTGGTGCCTTCTGTTCTACTGTCAGGAGGATAACTATCTATTCCTTGGGCCAAAGAGAGTACATGAGGGATGATAGTGGGCTAGGACATTCATCAGGAGGGGAAAGAAGAGATTTTGATCGTTTCTCACCACCACCATGTACATTAGTTAATATAGAGTAGAAATGTTTCAGGATGCCACTCCTCTGGAGTTACCCAAATTGTCCATTTACCACCCTGCCCTTTGGAGCATCCTACTCTCTGTGTCTTTAGTCCAGTTCCCCACCAGGTAAATACCATTTTTGATGCTCTGCTGAGGTGATTTTTCAGATTTCTTCAGGAAAAAAAGGGGTGGACTCTGCAGCATCTGCAGTAGTGCAGTAACCTAAGGATGTGAGGAGGATGAGAAAGAGTGAGAAGAACTCACTGTCATTTGCTTGCATTTTTTTAAGTTTTTTGATTTTTAATCCAGGCCCAGACAGTTATTTGCTATCTGAAACCACATTTTCAGCAGCTATTAAGCAGAGAATAAATTTTTAAAAAAATGCAGTTCTTAGTGAGTGCTAAGAAATGTCATCCCAACCCAAATTTTCAAATGCAGTTCTTCAGTGTTACTTCCTTCATCCTGTATACAGGCCACTAAACATTATACCTGATGCTGTTTGGAAATGAGCATACATATTCCTATTGCATCTTGAGAGTGTGGATTTTACCCAATTCCCCATCTTAACTAGAGAAATTTGGCATGACTTAAGATATTATAGCATTATTATTAGCATCTGTTATCACTACCTCTAACCATAGGGAACATAATGCTATATCTTAGCTGTAGATGCCAGCCTATTGCTTTCATTGTTTCCTCTAAAAATCTTGAAGTTGAAAAGAAATTAAGTCTTCCAGGCAGAGGACTGGAGTCTTCAGAAGTAATCAGCCAAGGCACCTACCATATGTACTTGTTTTGGTATGGTCTGAAAGCTTACATTTTTGTTCGTTTGTTTTGTTTTCTTGATGGTTCATTAGGGCATGGCAATTCCTTGGATTTTCAGAGAAGCCACTTCTTTCCAGCTGTCCTCACAAGCATCCCATAGAACAAGTCCCCATAGAACACGAGCAATAACATCTGTGCAGCGCAGTCCC
This sequence comes from Nothoprocta perdicaria, assembly GCF_003342845.1. Classification (NCBI taxonomy): domain Eukaryota; kingdom Metazoa; phylum Chordata; class Aves; order Tinamiformes; family Tinamidae; genus Nothoprocta; species Nothoprocta perdicaria. Next base: position 412,902 of record NW_020454439.1, read on the forward strand.
AATGCTTTGCATTCCCTTTCAGGTGCTGCTGGGGGCCAGCGAGGCTTTCTGGGGTGCATCCGTTCACTGAGGATGAACGGGGTGACGCTGGACCTGGAAGAGAGAGCAAAAATCACACTGGGGGTGAAGCCTGGATGCTCTGGCCACTGCACAAGCTATGGGATGTACTGCGCAAACGGCGGGAAGTGTGTCGAGAAGTACAACGGCTACTCCTGTGACTGCTCCGGAACGGCCTACGATGGCCCGTTTTGCATCAAAGGTAAATGCCTTCCTGCAGGGGACACGGTATGAGGAAAGAAAAAGCACAACAGAATCAGTGCTTCAGCGCTTATTAACTAAACAAGTAAATCCTGTTTAATACTTCTCACAATCAAGTCAAATTATACTCCCAGGGATTTATATGCGATGATTTAAAACCACATGTCTCATTAGTGATAATGTATGTTACCTATTTAAATCAAAGAACACAACAAAATTAATCAGGAATGCCTTTACTCATAGCAGCTGTACCCCACAGTCCTGAGCTATGGAATAATAAATTCCTACTAACGTAACGTAATGTTTATTCCTTTAGTCAAATATGAATTTAAACAAAAGCTATCCTGCTTTACAAATGCACCCAGAGATAAATAGGGGTTGAATATTTTATAAACTGGGGAAGGGATGCAGCATTTGGATTCAGATTTTTTTCTATTCATAGCCAGATGATACCCTTTACTGGATCAAACTGGGTTAGAAATTGAACTTGTCAGGTTAAGAGAAGGTGCAGAGCTCTTGCATCCATGTTAGTCCTTGGGAAATGACAAAAGCATGGACTGAGTTGTCAAAATCAATTATTGTTAAGAGGCTGTTTTATTATTGACACATCTGCCTACATAAGGGAGAGACAGGAAGGACAGAGAGTTTTTACATGCTTAAAAAAGGTGTGGATCAAGATGCTTATTTATTTCTGTATGGTTTTGTTTATTTTGACTGGAAAGATTGTAACAAAATAAGTAGTAATGGGAAATACAATTTCTCAAATGCCTGCACAGTTTGAAGATATTGTAGTCATTCATTTCCTTTGCATTTCATGGGATATTCCCATTATATTCTCCTAATTTTGTTTTCAGCACTTCAAAGAAATTCATCATATTTTTCAGAGGTGGTAGTACTTCTTACCAGCTTTCTTTCACTGTGTTCTAATTGGTATCCAGTCTTTGCTTTTCCTAAGCATTTCCAAAAACTGCCTTGCAGGGAAAAAAAAAAAAAAAAAGAATGTTTCTCATCTTAAATACCTTTGTCATTAAAGGAACTTCTAGTTTCATGAACTGCTCTTCTTCTACTTTAAAGTTACCCACCAAACCGGGACTCCTGCTGGCAGGTTGAGTCATCAGTGACCAAATACCCTTAATCATTTCCTCACACTGGTAGAGAAAAGCTCCTCTCCTTTGGCATTCTGCTTCCCAGCAACTTCATAATGTCTCGTCTTTTCTAAGACATGCTTGGAGGGTTAGCTTGAGAATATCCAGACACTGCTCCCTTCCAGCCATACTTAGAAGAAACTAAGAGGCAGTCGTGTATTTTCTTCTGTACTTCAGCCTATATTCACCTTCGTTTTGTTGTATCAGCTTTGTCCATGGTGTAAATAGCTTATACATCGGAACAGTCTCTTCTGAAAGCTAAAAAGTCTTTTTCACATCCCCAGATATTTTGATGAATGATTTTTTTTTATAAATTCCAGTAAATGTGATATATTTTCAGGGCAGTTGAAGGGAAACATGATTCCTGCTCTACTTAATGGCTTCCACTGTGCTTGCACACCAGAATTTCATCAAGTTTCAATATGCTGTGTTGCTTCAAAGACGAACATAAAACATGTCCATCACCTCCATGACTGTAGCTCTTGGGAATTTGAATACAGTGATCTTGGTTAATTTAGCAAATGCTCTAAAGAGTTTGATATGAGCTGGGGAAGAGTGGTAATACACATTTAGTGTTGCCCTTCTCCAGTGCAGTTATGTCTAGGAGAAACGCATTTGGGTAGAAACTCTGTCAGTCTCTTTACAGATGATGTGTCAATACACTGAAAAAATAAATGCTACCATACTCAGTGACTTTATTTATTTTACTCTCTTTTACTGAAATTCATCATGCTGATTTTTTCTTACATTTTTCTGATTCTCATAAGGAAAGGTAAACCCTAGACTGATCCCCTAAACAAAAATAGCTGTAAGCTAAATGTTTTATTGTTCCAGGTTCTGAATATGACAAGATTAAAAGCACCGTGAGGTGAATAACTGAAAACCCACATATTGTTTTCATGTGAGTGACTTCATGGGGCTTCTCTGTAAAAACAACCAGGTGGCAACAGAATTAAAGTAAAAGGATAAATTAAACATGAAATAGGCAGTATTTGTAGCATTCCATGATAAAAGTAATTACAAAACCTCTGAAATAAATGATGCTTACAATTAGATCTTCAAAACAATTCTGTTTCAAGCCTGTTAAATTTTATATTGTAAATGTAACTTGCATTTAGCCTTTTAAATTCAGTAAACTACTGCAACATCTTGCAAATGTTGCCAAACTTCTGATGTTGTTGATGAAGAGGATCTTACCTTTTATACCTAGTAATAGTCCCTGGAATCTTACAACATAAGCCCCTAGTCCATAAGGCAAGACTAGATATCTTTATTAGAACTAAGAGAATCACAATTTACAGTCAAATAAATACTGGCAAAACTGTAGACTATATGTAACAAAATTTGTTGGTGAAGAGCAGGGACCTTTCACATCACATACCACTTCAAGTATACATCAGCTGTATACCAAATTTACACAGAATAGTTAAGGTTGGAAGGGACCTCTAGAGATCATTTAGTCCAACCTTCCTGCTCCAGAACAGACACCCAGAGCACGGAGCACAGGGTGGCATCCACGCAACTTTGGAAGATCTCCAGAGAAGGAGATTCCACAACCTCCCTGGGCAGCCTGTGCCAGGGCTCTGTCACTCTCACAGGGAAGAAGTTCCTCCTCACATAGAGATGGAACTTCCTGTGTTGTAGTTTGCACCCATTTCCTCTTGTCCTGTCACTGGCCACCACTGAGAAGAGTTTGGCCCCTTCCTCCTACATTCGCCCTTCAGGTACTTATACATATTAATCAGATCCCCTCTCAGCCTTCTCTTCTCCAGGCTAAACAGGCTCAACTCACTGAGTCTCTCCTCATACGAGAGGTGTTCCAGTCCTTTAATCATCTTTGTCGCTCTCCGCTGGACCCTCTCTAGAAGCTCCACATCCCTGTTATACTGGGGAGCCCAGAGCTGCCCCCAGTACTCCAGGTGCGGCCTCACCAGAGCTGAGCAGAGGGGCAGAATCCCTTCCCTTGACCTACTGGCAACAAATTTACCTAAATGATATTTTTACACATGTGAATGAAAGTATCTCAACTCTGTTATTTTGATTAAATTTTTTATTAATGCTTCAATATCTTTCCTCATTCAAAAAGTACTGAGATTTCTTTAAAAATATTTTTGAAGAATATGTTCTCTGTTTTCCAGCAACTCTATTCCTTAAAGAAAGGGCATAGTTGAATATCACTATGTTACTATAATATTACTGTGTCACTTATGATTTTTACTCATATCACAATATGGATTTGAATACTGTGGTGTTTAGTGAGCAGAATGGTGATGGCAAATACGTTTTCCATAGCTAGTGATGTTTTGTGGTAGCCTCATCAGATTCCGTAATCCCTGGCCGGCATTACGAGACACCGCTTGTGTCCCAAGCAATATTCTTTGGCACTTGTGAAAATAGAGAGTTGGGCTCCAGCAATGACCGCAGAGCAGCAGCTGGCATTGCAGGGAGAAGCGATGCCTCCCTGGTGGTCCAGGTCTCCTTAGGAGAGACCTTACAGATCACCGGGGCTCCTAGGGGCCTCTCGAGGGAATGCAGGTGGGGTCTAATTCACGATAAACAAGACTATTTTCCTTTGTTGCCCATGCTAGGAATTCACTTAAACTGTCAAGGAAAAACATGGTTAATGCTTTGCACTAGGACTTGAGTTTGTTGCTTTTATTCCTTTGAGTAAATTTTCTATCCTGAGTGGGTCTGTCGGTTTGATATTCATTAGAACCAGACTTTTAAAATCATCACGTTGCAATCAATAAGAGATGTTTCAAGAGAAATACAATACTCAGCAGGAGGGAAGGGTAGTATAAAATGTCACCTTTGATTATACCACAGTCTTGCCCTCCCACTGCATTTAATTTGCCACAGGAAGCTTTTTTTAGCCAAAAATTTTCTGTCAATAGTTGTCACATGACTAGTCCCATGCATGGCATGGCCAGCTTCTGGGGGTCGATTCCACAGATGTAACATAGAGATAAGCACTAACAGAAAAAGCAATAGGAAAAAGCTAAGCATCATTGCTAGCAGGAAATCACCCTACAGTTGTTTGTAATTAATCAACATATCTCAGAATAAAAGCAGACCTTGCATAATGTGGATTTTTTTCTGATAATATCTATCCTTAGAATGACAAGAAACTGTGTTTTCTCCAGCCTGATTAGCAGCAGATGACACGTGATTAATGTAGTAGCCTGAAAATTGCATTATTTTTTTGTAAGAACAAAGTGAGAAAATGCAGCCTGACATGTATTCTTACTTTATTTTAATTTTGTGTTTGGGGCATTTACAATTGGCTTCAATTCTCTCAGTATTACACTGTTCTGAGAAATTGTTATGAGGAATAGCTGCAATGTTTCTGCAGCCCTGCAGATTGCTTTCTGACCTTTCCCTGTCCTTTGCTTAATCATAAATTCTCTCTTTTTTCCCACATCTGTCCTCCTACCACCATAAAAGCATTTCTGAGAAGATAATTAATTTTCTTTTATAAAACAAACCTTCTCCTTACTTTAAACCAAAAGTACTGAGGTTCAAATGCCAAAATGGGTTATGTTGAGCAAGCGGCTGCACTGTAATGTAGGGCCCTCCCTGGGGAGAAAGAATTCTCGCTTTGGGCATTGAGGATCACCTTTAGGAATGAGAAATGCCCACTACTAAGGCAGCCTAGCGAAAAAAAGAAAAGAAGAGCAAAACATTAAATAACTGGTGTTTGACTCAGATGCCTTCAGGTGTTCTGGGAGAGTAAATTCAAAGTTTCTCACTATCTAAGCAGTTGCTCATTTTTTGTGAGCAAACATGAAGTGGAAGAGCACAGCATATATACCTTTTCCTCTAACTCCTTATGCAAACCTTATGCTATGCCCAAATTGAACTCCTTCATGTCTATGTTTGTATTTGCTTGAACCCTGAAAGCGCTTCAAGTAACCTTGTCACAGGCAAATTTCCATTCTCTCTCCCTACCATCTCAGCCTTAAAGAGGAAAATGAGTCTTTGATTTGGCTTAATGCCTGCTAAAACGATGACCATGTCTGCCCTCTCTGCACAAAATCTCACAGACTGACACTTGACCACCTTCAAATTCTGCTCTGAGTACCCTCATTCAATTCCCTTTAATTTACTGATTGCAAATACATTTCCTTTCTTTGCACTAAGTAATTAGAGGTGGTTATTCCTGTGGTTTAAGATAAAAAAATTCATTTTTCATTGCTTACACCCCAAGAACAGGCTTTCTTCTGCTCCCAGACTGAAAAAAAAAAAAAAAAAAAAAAAAAGAAAGTGCTATACACAACATGATCATGGTCTGATAACCAAAAGCTGCATAAGTTTTCTCTGGGTTAGGAATGTTGGGCTCGCAAGTTAGGGAGTCTTATACTCCCTGGCCTGAACCCTGTAGGAGGTCAAGCTTTTCTACCTGTGGATCAGACTTCAGGACTTCCTGAACTCTGCTGAAAATTAACAACTACTTTAGATCTACTAAGTATAGATATTTACACACTAAAAATAATTTATTTTTTATAAAACTATCCCATTCTTCTGTCCTGTCAATACTGCCTTATTAAATATGTACCGCTTGTGCTCCACTACTTTGAAAATTGCATTTCACTTAAGTTGCAGGAGGTTTTTTTATTGGAAAAATATTTTTAATTTTTTGTTTTTATACTAAAAAACACCTTCCCTACACTATTTACAGATCTCAAAAAGAAAGAACCAGATTGTAAACTGAACTTCCCAGTCTATCATCGATCCATAATACACTTCTAATAAAGTGCAGGGATTTCTTATTCTGTATACAGAAAACAAATAAATAAGAATAATAACTTGAAAAAAACTTGGCTCAGAAAATGTGATAAGCTTTCAATTTCTTTGTCAGCTAACTGTAATAGGCCTGCTCTCATGTCATTACTCACTGAATACAGATATTTTGTGAGAGATGAACGGATAACCTCAGCAACACTGTTGACTGCTGAGTGCCTGAAGGAAGTGCACAAGGAAATGTCAGAAAGTTTGTACATGTATACCTGCATGGAATATTTATATTCTGGTATGCTATTGAAATATTATTGGCATCTTGCAAGTTGGCAAGGTATTTCTCCTCACAGCAACTCTGTGGTACAAAAGAATGTTGCTATTATGGTAATATAGAAAGCGAATGAGATAAGGGAACTGCTCACTTTTGAAGTGGATGCCTGTGGCACAGGAAGGTGTTGAAGACAGACCTCCCCATTGAAAGTTGTCACTCATACTGTGATGCAATACTGTGCAATTGCTGAATGCCAGTCTCTAGTATTTCTCAGAAAGGTCTTGCAAAACTGTGAGTTTTTCTTAGAGTTTACCTGGAAAGCACCTCCAAGGACCTACTGGAAACCATGAAACCTGGTCTGGTGTATGTTTGATGTTACAGTTTTCTTCATCCATATTCTTCATCCATATTTGATGGGGTTTTTCAACTATTATGGATATTTGCATTAAAAGGGAACTGAATTTTCATTTAGATTCAGCAAAGAATATACAGAACAGGTTGCTGTGCCCTTTCTCAAAGCCTGCTGTTGAGACATTACTTCATACTGCTGTAGCTAGAGATTACATATATCCACTACATGTAATCCACACTAGCGCAGAATGAGCCACAACTAAGATTTGAAAGACATTGCTAGGCTTTTCATTGGTGTATAGATAGCGGAAGACAGAATAAAATACACTTTTATATACATGTAAATATATAATACATATTCATGTAAATAGGAATTATATTATATTATATTATATTATATTATATTATATTATATTATATTATATTATATTATATTATATTATATTATATTATATTATATTATATTATATTATTATAAAAGGCTATTACAGGAGGTTGTCTCCCTAGACTCACCATATGTGTAATGGAGGTAGAAATATTGGTTCCTGCAGAAGATACTCAGAGCCTCACTTCGGTACACTGAATTGCTTCCTGGACAAATCTGCCTTTCGACATTGATTAGGGATGCTTGCAGGTTCAGTGAATCACATGGTGTAATCCCATCTTCCATGGCACTCATCCAGTTCTTCTGAAGTTATGGACCTCAGTGAGCTTGGGTTCTATTAGTTTCGATAAGCAGTTGCTGCATTTTGCTATTCTACTCTACCCAAAAAATGAAACGTGCATCAAAAATGATTATAGTGATGACAGCCCAAGCAATAGCATTGATGCACAAGACCTTTAAATCACAACTTCTCAGTTTCAGAAACTAAATATTGTAAGTCTGAGAGTAACTAAATGTTAAGTGAGTCAATCATCTAAGTAATATGCATTATTGTCTTCAGACCACTCAAATAAATTCTCAGCAGTTGTGGGATTCTGTCACTTTTCTGATGCCCTATGGTCAGGATGTATCTCAGCAAATAGTCTGAATCTTTGTGACCACATCCTGGAAGTAGCTGCAATTTCTGGTGCTCTCCAGCACGATTCTTAGCCACAGGCCAGACAAATCAGTCTGTATTCAATATTTATGACCACATAAGAAATCAGAAAAAGAGCATAAAAATGATGAATGAGAGCGGAGGTTTTGTTGCCTGGGCTGTCTAAATTGCCCTAGCAATCTCTGGGCAGGCACCAACTGTGTGAATGCTTCCAGTGAATGTCCTTGGTTAGGAATGGAGGCTGCTGCTCTTTGTGTTCAGAAGTCTATCCAGGCAAAACAAAGCATTAAGCACTGGCAGATGGGATCAAGAGCAGTATTTTTAATTCACTGTATGCAACTGTGGCTAAGGTCTGGGACTCCAGAAAGGCTCTAAGCAATCATTTCAGTCAGATTTGTGAAATGAAGAAAGAATCTTTCTCTGCTGCACTCTTCATATGTGTCTTGCCCAGGCCACATAGTCTTCAGAATTTTGTCTTCAACTCCTGAGAGACAGGGATTTTATCCCAGCACAGTATTATCTACCATTAATGAGACTGCTGTGAAGGCCTAGCTGTAAAAAGTCCAGTAATACCCTGGAAGTCCAGTAATACCCTGGAAGTAACAAGTACTGTGTTTTCCTTCTTCCCCGGATGAAAGGAGACACAAGCCAGATCTTGAATTTGCTTGGAAAAATGTGCAATGAACCGTTTTCAGACAGTGATGACCATGCTAGCACAGAAGACAGATTCCACCTTTTGAAGTGCCTTTCTTGAAAAGTTGCTATGTTTAAATGGCTTCTTTGTGTAACTCCACAGAGCTATTGCTTCTTTATTTTTTAGGAGTAATATCCTGTACTTGATTCATGACAAGAGAAAGGTGCGTTTTTTCCTCTCCCCATTAGCGGCATGGAGCCAATTCAGTTCTAGTAGAGAGCACTGACTTCTGTGTCTTTTATGTGTGTCTCTGGACAGAAAATTTTTACAAAACTGTGTTCAGCCAAACCGCTGCCTAGTCATTCCTGGCAATGTTTTTCACAGGTGAAAAGCAAAGTAATGAAGAAATCAGTTTGTGACTGAGTATAGGCTAGCAGAGTCCTTATAGCTACCCAAGGAGAAAAGATACTGACATTTCACTGATGTCAAATAGCAGCAAAGGAGATTCAGGCACCTACTGTATTTTCTTAGGTCTACAACACACCTCCAGAAATGTCATGGTATTGTTCAATTTCTTATACTTTGCCTCCAGTGGAATTTTTGGAAGAAATGGGTTTTGTTGCTATTTGGCTTTTTCTTCCAGCCTTTCTACACTCCTAGTCCAGGACATAATGAGAGTGTGTAAAAATAGCAGAGTGGGAAAGGGATGTTGAGGAGCTGACCAATGCAATCAAACTCTCAAAATAGATTTTTCAGTTATAGGTGCATTTATGTTATGTGTATGTTAAGTTTTGGATCTGCTTATGATTCATCATTCTTCAAATTGAAACCAGATAGATTTGTAAAATGTGTACAGTTCACACTGGGGGTACACATCTTGCTTGCCTGGATTTCTCTACAAAGTTGGTCTAACCTTTTTGTATTTGCAAAGACTGTCAACAGAGCATGACCGCACTGCATATTGGTTTAGAAATATGTGCTGCCATCCAAAGAAAACAGATTTGCTTCCCTCACATTCATTTCTTCAAGGCTTTTGTCTTGAAAGGGCAGTTTGCAGAAGAAACCTTTACTATGCCTGATCTCCTGAGTCTCTTCTTTTCACATATCTTGTTTGAAATACTCCCAACGAAAGCAGAGGGTGGTATTGTGGAAACTTGCTCTGCATATCATCAGCAGCACTTCTGCTTCATTTTAGCGTTCATTTTATCCAAATGTTTTCAGACACTTTGAATAGTTTTCTGAATGAAGGATTTTGATATTCCATCTATCAGTTTAACAAAGATGATTTTTTTTTGACTTCCAAATAGGTAATTTCTTCACTGATCACTCCTCAGTTCAATATACAGAAGATCATTTTTTCGGTGTTTCTAAAATTTTCTGACATTTCTAATATTTACCCAAGTCTACTCCTATGTGCTGCTGAGCATGGTATAGTCCTGTTCCAGCAGAGATGTGTAGTTCATTCAGGAAAGGACCTTAAGCATGAGCTTAATGATTTTGCTGAGGTGGAACTTGAACGGATTCAGTATCTTGCTGATGAGGGTCTAATTTATTCACCCAACCAAAGTGAACTGCGTCCTTGCTCTTAAAAGAAGTGGCGCACAAGTGAGGAAGATTTTAAGGTTCATTGAAATAGCTTGTACACTTGTAATAGCACAGCTCTATTGGAAATTACTTTCTTGGCATAAATCAAGTTAAACTTACAGAACATTCTTTACTCTCTTGTGAAATCTTTGTGGGAAAAAAATCTTACCACTTCAGACAGTCCTATTTACTTTAAGCTTTCTTAGTAGTCATAAACATTTAAGTAGCAATTAATAACATCTATAACTGTGGGAAATGCATCCCGCTCTTGCCCTTTCAGCCTCGCAGCAAACCTCAGGTAGGAGATGAAGTTTCCAGTAGTCCCAGCATGAAAGGCAATGGGAAGCGTATCAGCGATCAGTCCCACAGATTGTTTCCTAAAATGCAAGGCACAGAGCGTAGCCTGGAAGGGGAGAGGATTCAAATATTAAATTGGCTTTGGTCATAAGTGCTGGATATAACCAGAGTCCCTGCAGTGTCAGGCACTTCCTCGACCTCCTCCACTTGTTTAGCAGCATTATATGTGGTGCAGCATCTGCTAGAGGATCCACTTGTATATGTTTTTTGTTGTTGTTGTTGTTCTTGTTTTCAAAATAAAGCTATAAGCAGAGATTGAAGAAGAGCAAGCTAGTGGTAATAAAGGTATTTTTAAGCCAGTCCTGCAAATATTTAGAGCTGTGTTTTTAAATACTACTGCTTACCTTCAGCACTACTCCTAACAGCAGAAGGCATCAAAGTTTTAAAGAAGTATTTTCAGGGGAGGACGCTTAACTTTTAATCCAGGAGTACTGAAGTGGATCTACTGCAAAATATAGCTGTTAAACTGAATTACCTGTTCCATAACTCTTTCAAGGTGATTTAAGATATCTCCTATAAAGTGACAGTGATAAATCTATCATAATGATCAAATTATTTATAGAACCTTGGGTCTACAATGCAAGTAGTTATTTTACGTGACTTCACAGTGACAATGACCATTATATTTTGAGTTTTGGAAAACTTTTCTGTGGTAACAGGAAATCATACAACTTTTCCAGCACTAGAGTTGGCAAAATTCTGAACAGGTGCATCAATAAAGTCTATGGTAATACTACCCATCTTCTTATATTTTGTCTGCTCAACAACTCTGAATAAAGTCTGAAGACTCATTTCTGACTTGCCTTGTATCACCATACAACTCATACAATCAACATTTTGCTTCATGTTTTGTGAGGAACCATTGCTCAGAATTGTGTAAGGTATATGAAGACCCACAATGCAGAAGGAGAAAAAATGAAAATTTGTTTTGATAAAGATCATATGATGTCTTTTCAGTGGTTTAGATGAATAATTTGGTACCAGTCAGTGCTGGATTTGCATTTTTAAATTACTTATAAGGAGGTACTAAATGACAAAAGATTTCTTTTCTTAAATAGTGGTCAGCTCTAGGAACATTGCTCAGTGGTCAGCTCTAGGAACCATTTTATAGACATTACTGATTTGCTGCACTAATAGTATTTATACATTGTTCTTGATAATGAAGTATTCTTAACCATGCTTTCTTGTTTACACTTGCATATAATTTAAAATTTCCTTTAATGATCTTGTCCTGGATAGAAAAGCCTATATAGCACTCCAGTGTTACTAAATAATGACTGTCTTAGAAAAAGAAGTCCAGTAATCCATTAGAAGGCTGTATGCCACACAGCTTTGTTTGTGATGGCCTTAGGATGCTGTAACAGTCTCCTTTCACTGCAAGGATGTTAGTCTTGCGTTAATGCGTTCAGTGTTAAGAAGTAGGAAGGACTGCAATATTAGGAGAAGTAATAGCAATGCTTTTTCAACTGAAAGTATTAATTCTGTCAAAAGTTGTTTTATTTTCTGTCAAGAGCATTGAAACTTGACTTCTGTCTCAGAATGACTTGAGAAACTTAGGCTGCTTAACAGCTCTAGGGAGTTATAGTTCAGCTATCGCTTACCTTATTCTCCACTATAAGTCAAGCTCCCTATTTACCTCTGTTAAACTACCCTGCTTATGCAAGTCACTTGAAACATTGTACTAGCAATGGATAATTTTCTAGTGTTGCAACCAATCCTATCTCTAATTTTTATAAGAAAACAACAAAGAAAGCGTTGTGGTCTGCTGTGTTGATACGAGACAAAAGGGGGGATTTCTGTGGGACCCAAAGGGAAATCCTCCATTGCTCTAGGGATTCAGTTACCCATCAATAAAATGGAGATATTGCTTTTCATCTTCCCTGAAAAAAAATGTGAGGCTCCAGACCTAAATATTACCAAAATACTTGAAAAATGTTGCAGTAGAAGCACATACAGATTAGTACTGTTCAGGTCCAGTAGTAATAAGTTTTATGAAGAAAGCGTCAACAAGTTCAGTTTCTATTTTTTTTCTCCTTATTTTCAAGATGTTGGGGCATTTTTCGAAGAAGGAATGTGGCTTCGTTACAACTTCCACTCCCCAGGGACCAGCATGAAGGACGTAGTTAGCCGGACACTGTTGAGTTCTGCAGACCATGAGATCACAGTGCCAGACCTCAGCTTGAATAAGGAAGAGCTCAGCTTCAGCTTCAGCACCACCAAGTCCCCTTGCGTCCTATTGTACATCAGCTCCTACACCCAGGACTACATGGCAGTGCTTGTCAAGCCATCTGGTAAGCTACTGCTCTGGACTTTTTCTGTTAAAGGCATTGCAAATAATAACTTTCAGTAAAGCTCTGGACTTTCTCTTCACCCTAGTGATGTGAAAGCAATATACATTCTGTTTCACTAGGTTTTTTGAACTGTTCAGTTCAGTGCAGTTGACAAAACAGAAACTCTGGTATAGCAAGCAGATCCACAGAAGGATGGAGAGAACAAGTAGGTATGTACATATAGGCATCTGAATAAATACTTCAAAATTATAGGTCTTGTGACAATGTCACAGGTATTGTGAGAGATGTTAGGTGTCTAGCTCTTCGAAAACTCTGCCTAACTAATGAGATGGTCAAAATAATGGGATAGCATTATTTTTAAGATCCTCGAATTGTTATGATAGCTGAAGGTTGTTTTTTGTCCCACTTTCTGAGTATTAAAAACCTCAAAATTCCAAACAGTGAGTTAATGTCTCATGAAAATCATAATTTAGATAATTTCCACTCCCACTATCTTCTATGAGACAGATTGGTGAGAGTATTCCTTATGCCACATAATGTTCTCCCTTCATGGGGAAGAAAAGAGGTGCATGAAAGAAATTCCACATCAGACATCCAAACTAAAACTTTCCAGGTCTTGGAGTGCCTCTTTGAGTCAGAGTATTTCGGGTTTCAAACAGTAACAGGATCTGCATTTCCCATTTCAAAAAGTGTGCTTTTAATGCAACATTAAATTTTGCTATGAAAAACAGATGCTTTGAGCAAATAGACATGGCTTTATTTATAAAAACAAATGCCTGAAGGACTGTCATGAATATTGGTTAACCACTTCTGACTAAACTTCTCTAATAATATAAGCTGCAATTTTATTTTCATTGTATATTATCAAATTTCCATAAAAGTCCAGACAGTCACCCGTCAAAAACAATTAAATTTGAGAGAAAGAAAATCTCATGTGTAGATTGTAATGTCACTGTTAATTTGTTGTAATTCCAACTTTATTGTATACTTACCAATAGTTTAGAAAACCTCATGCCTTGTGTCACTTTTAATTTTGAAGAATTTTACTGAAGAAAGAGTAATAATCTCAACCACGTAGTACTGCTGATTGTGTTAAAATGTGTAACTTGTCAAACAAAACTTCTCAGACAAATCTGTTCTTCACTAAATTCTGCTATCACAGAGGCCAACTCTGATTGATTTAAATATAGGTTTAAATGTAGAACAATAGCAGCCATATGTGAAAATCAAGAGGGAAAATACCTGGTTAAAAAAAAAAAAAAAAAAAAAAAAANAAAAAAAAAAAAAAAAAAAAAGATGCACATATCTTAAGGGTGCTTTTCACATTTCTTTCACTAGGGACTTTACAAATTCGATACAACCTAGGAGGCACCAGAGAGCCATATAACATTGACGTTGAGCACCGGAACATGGCGAACGGGCAGCCCCATACTGTTAACATCACGCGGAACGGAAGGGACATAGTGCTCCAGGTAAGCGGACACCCAAGGCTTTTCTGGTGCCATCTGGATTATTGTTGCAGTTCGCAGTGCCTTCTGTTTTGATGACCTCCTTCCCCTGAAGGGATCAACGCAATTTGAGAAACAAGAATCTAGCTGGGGTGCTGCTTGCAGATCATATTCCTAGGAATTAGCATAGACCATTCTCTATCCCTATATTTTCAAGCTATGTTGTTCTGAAATGCTTATTCTTGTGTGACCGGAGCTGAAGTGGAAGCCAGGACTAACACGTGAGCTGTTGTAGATGCCTTAGGGCATCAGAGACATCTGGGCTGGTAGATGACAAGGGACTTAGGCTCAACCTCCATTACTGGAGGAGCAGCCAGGATACTCCGTAGTATCTTAAACGGCCCTAGACCCCAGTGTATAGACAACTAACTGCCATGCTGCAGGTCTTGAGTCTGCAAATAGCATATCTTCACATTTAAATTTACCCTGAAGTCCAGGGCAATTAGAAGAAATCAGAATTGCTGCTCAAGCCTGCAAAGATGAGCAGATGCTAAAGTGTTTGTATCACAGGAGGTCTAAGAGAGAGAGACTACTTCTGAAGGTAGACAGCTCTGGCCTACTTATTTTTTGGTACAGCACTGACAGAAACTCCATCTCTCTATCTCAGTTTACAAACCTTTGAAGTAATGTAACACTATTTACGTGATCAAGAGAGTCTCTGCAAGAAGCAGTCAATGTTTATAGACAGTTTCTCTCTGTGGTCACTCCAGTGCTATTTCTGTTCCCTGGTTGTTACATCTGCAGACACGAAGATGGCAGCAGCGTGTTGGTGAAAGAGACGGGTGGATTTGGATGGATTAATCTGGATTTGATAGGTCACAAGAAGCAAACAAAACCCAATAACAAACAAGGTATAAAAAGCAGAGATGTCCTTGGGAAAAAAGCCAAAAGGTGAAGGATAGTATCTGTCACAGTATTATCTATCTCAAGATTAAAATAGAAGCCGAGCAGTTGTTTTTTCCTCCCAAAACGAAACTTTGTCTGTAGCTCACAGTATCTAACTGAGAATTTCAGATTTCAGAATGAAGTTTTCAAAATATCTGAAAATGTTTTCAAAAATTCTGAAAAATATATAGGTAGATGATTCATGCAAACATTTTGCGGGCCTTCTGGCAGGAAGGCTATTGTATTTTGATGTATGCATCTTGTATGAAAAATTTGGACTTACTTCTCTCATATGAGTCCTATAGACTCAGATTTGGCTGATTTAGACAGTTGTTAACTGCATAAATGGTTTGCCAAAGGAATTAGGTCAAGTATCTCGCCCAGTTGGAAAATACCAATAGAGTCTTGTGTCAACTCACCAACACTCAGTGAATGACTTTATTTTCTCTCTTTTTTTTTTTTTTTTCCTCCAGTATTGGGAAGCTGCCTATCTAGGGCTTTGAAAAGCCAGAAACATTTTGGTTAGTGTTTTTCGTGTAGAGTAAAAATTGCTTGGAGAACACAACTAGTTTAGGTAGACAGAAAGCATGCATTTGAGGCTTATTAAGCTAAAGGGTCTATCTGATGTACATACAAGGTTAGGGAAAGTAGATGGGTAAGAAAAATCCTTAAGTTCTACTATTGCTGTGCTAAGGGGGGAAAAAAAGAGATTTCTAAGAAATGCATTTTATTCTCCATAAGGAAGTTGATTTTGTAACTTATATGATTATTTTGTAAATAAGAGAGCTGATAGGAACAGGGATGGATCTGTTCTGTAGATAGTTCACTTGAAAATGAGTGACTTGCTTTCAAATATAAACGTTTTGTGATATTTGAAGATACAGATATGTTAGAAATACAATTTTCCTCAGTATCAGAGGACAATTCATAAAGTATGAGTTTCCTCTTGAAGATCTGAGCAACAAAAATTTGTGTAGGTTTTGTTTCCTGCTAAATCTTTCTCCAACCTGCTGAGCATCTGGTTTGCTTGCTTTTAAGACAGCTTACTTTCCAGGTGCTGTTGCTTGCACTTCCACATCTCCATGTGGCATAAAAATGTCACAAGAAGGATTTAATTCTCATCAAAGCTTCTGTTCAAAAGCACTCAGTATTTCTGAGATACTAAGAGCTAGTTCATACCTCGATTATCTTTCTCTTTAACTTACTGTAATAACACTATAGTGCCAGAGAAATCTGCAGTCAGGCAATAAATTGCTACCATATGAACTGTGTGAACCTGAGGTTTAGCATGGTTCTCAGATGTTTCATTTCTATATAAATGCAGTAAAAGATTCATTATGGGGACTCTATGAAACCTCACCCATGTTGTAGGACAGGAGACAATTGACTACCTGCATAAAGTCAGAGTTACTGTCCGATCACTCACAACATGAGTCAGGCTTTGAAATAAATATAAAAATACATAAAAATACCAAATTTATTCACAATAGAACAGCATAAGCACAAGAACAAATATTTGGCATGAATTTTCATTAGAAATATATTTTATTCCTAAAATGCTAAGATAGTTAAAACCAAAGGTAGTAACAAAGACTGACAAAAAGGTGTTGTAGTTCAGATTTTTTTCATTCATTGACTGCAGGCAAATCAATAATTAGTTCTACGTTAAATAACAAGCTCCCATGTGTGAGATCAGCAGTTTCTCAAGGATAAGATTAAGGATATACAGTTGCTTTAGGCTCCAGGAATACAAAATGACATTAATTCAGAAACAAGGATCTTATCTTTTGTTGTTTCAGTGGGGCAGGCAAAAATTTGCTAGTTAGAATTCCTCTCTCTCACCTCTTTTGAAATACCAAATACTAGTAACCATGGCACACCTCCAAGGCTGTATTAGTTCACCTGTGGATAAAAAAAAAATACAGCCTGGCAGATGGGAATGTATTATCCTAGTAAATGACATTTCAAGAGCTGAGCTTTAGGTCATGTAGGGCAAGTTTTATTTGGTTTGACTTCATTAAAAGGTTTAATGCTTCAGCAGGGTATTTTCCATATCATAAAAAACAGAGCACGCTTTACCAAGTTTTCATGGCTGATTAAAACTATTCCCACATCAATAAAATCTTCTTTTAAGAAAGCCAAGGATAAAAGTCTCCCTAGAAGAGATTCTGATCTAAAATCCACTGAAGCAAAAGGAATGGCTACCATTCAGATTACCCTTTAAGAGCGGTGGCAGTTATATGCTTAGTATAAAATTCGCTCCTCATGCTTCTGTATGTGTCCCCATAGCAAAATGAGGATGGCGTCTGGATCACAGGCTGCCTTGCTCTACCTTCCTTTGCTATTTATGTTTCTGCTCCATTGCACAAAAGCCATATCAGCATTTTAGAAAAATAAAAATGTGAGGTGCTTTAATTTTCAACAGAACAAAGTCACCTAGCACACTTAGATGTGGACCTCTCAGCTTCCTTAGGTGTTCTTGTACAAAGAAGTCAACAAACCTGCAGTTATTCATACTTCGTTTAAAGCCATTTCCAGAAATCGATTTTGAATCACAGCTTCCAGTGTCCTCCAGCTCAACAGTTTCTGCAGTTTCTGCAGAAGTACCACCCAGAGCATTTCATAAAGCTTAAATGAAAGCAATTTCAAAGCAATGGCAATGTGTCTGCTGATGAATCCAATCAAATCTATTTCACAGTTGTAATATCAGAATGTTTTGGAAGTCAGTTGCTCATACTAAAATGTTTTTCTTCTTACTTCACCCAGATTCTTACTTCAAATTTTCTAGATACTTAGAATAAAAGGAAGAGACCCCTTTATAAACAGCTCCCTTATGAAAATTCCTTCTGAAATCAAGCAATCTCTTAACCGAAACCCACTCTACAAGATAGTGTTCTTCTACAAACTCTATCTTGTTCACAGTAAACTACTCTTTTCTCAGGGAAGCAAAGTATACTGTCATCTTGGGGACACAGATAGTCAAGTTCCAGTCTCACCCGAGATCTGTATGTTCACAAAGTGTTTGCATGATGTTTAACTTGAAGATGAGCTACTAGGCATCTCCTCCTGAAAAGGCTTAAACCAGAGTGACTTCCACAGGACTCCACTTTCCCAAGCCCACCCAGGACAACTAGCAGTAGCCCATGCCCATGCTCAGGAGGCCATAGTCACAGTATCATCTCCATTCTCAATCAGTATGAGTTTGAGGCTTTCCGGAAATTTTCACCTGTTCATAAGATTCAGTAAAATTCAGACAAAATATTTGCATAGTTCTCCCTTTTTTTTTTCCCAGTACCATCAAAGACAAGCAGTGGAAATATCTAGCTCCTGTTAAAAATGATAATCCTTGAAAGATTTGCCCTTGATCCAGCTAACATGTAGAAGAAACAGATTTTTTTGCAAGTGCATTTTTTATTGCCATTTTGAACTCTCCACTATAGAAATAACATTTGCAAATGCTTGGATGCTTAAATAATATTTCATACAAAGTTAATTCAAAACTAAACTGAAATACAAAATAATAAGTTAAACGTAACAGCAATAAAATAAAATAAGTGAAGTGGAGCAAAGCAATCTGCGTATAGCCCTAAGCTTAAATGCAATGAATATATCAAAGATTTTTGTAATTGTAGGTTGAATCTTTTTTTTCATTACAGGGAATGGCAACTTTCTCATAGAATTCAGTGAGGCTACTGCTTCAACTACTATGATTACTTTGCTATAAAATTACACCTATTCTCCTGTTTCATATATTTTTAAGCCTGAACTGAATATGATCACTCTGTTTGATCTTTTGCTTAACCAAGGCCATAAAATTTCACCAAATGATTTTCTGCAACTAACCCAAAAAGTAATGATAACAGTATAACATATTCTGTAGAAAGGCATTCTATCTGGCTTTAAAGATTTCAAATGATAGAAAATTTTGCATATTCTTTGGCCATCTCTCCCAGTAAGTCAGTATCTTTCCTGTTAAGAGTGTGCACCTAATTTACAGTTTTAATTCTGCAGACTTCAGCATCTAACTTCAGGATCTTTATATTCATGCAAGATAGATGAAAAAAAATTGTTTGGTGTTTGATGTCATTGCCTTCCATGCTTTCACAGAGATAGTAATTAAAATATCTTTTTGCCTTTCCTGTTTTAAATACTCAGGACATTAACCATGGGTAAAAACACATAAGCTATAGTTAATACCAATGTAACCGGAAGTTTTTCCATCCAAACAAACCATTTTTTTATTCTAGCAAGTTATTTCTATTACACTAAATGGATATTTAATAAATATCCAGGCAGTTTTTACTTTAAAGAAAGAAAAATGGAAAAATCCATTAATAGCAGAGGCCTTCCTGCTGAAATGAATTATTTAAAATCCCTGGAGATACTTTATTTCTGCAATGTATTGCCATTCTGCAATGACAATGTATTTCTCAAAATGCAATAGAAAGGCAAACTCAGACCATTTTCTAGGACTGAACATACATTACATCTGCATGTTTAATGCATTAGTGCTCAGTTTAGGCATAGCTACTAAGCATTTGTTCTGAATGAGAAATCATAAGAAAATGTCTTTTGCTCAAGTTTCAAATGTACATTTTTTTTCATGAATAAGTGACTACATAGAATAATAAAAAGCTGTTCATAGGAGAATTTTTAAAACTATAGAAACGCTTGTATAGATATGATATTTCATTCCTAAAACCCTAAGCTCCTAGATATGAAGAAATACAGACCCTGATCTTTGTTTACTCAAAATTTCCTCCAAGTAAAATGATGTTATCAAAATTTTAGAGGATTGGATGCTCAGTTCTTAAAAGATTCTCTAAATAACTGTAAGAAACAGCAGAGCAGAATTTAAATTCTATGCATCAGAATCAGAAGTAAATGAATAATTCACAACTTAATAATTTCCTTACCTGTTCTTTTGTGCTCACAGAATATCCATGAGCTACTAGCAGTTTCCTTGATTTTATCCATCATTGAACTTATTCAACTTTTTTTATTTTACAGCAGAACTTACAATCTTTCAGGGAAAGACAGCAATATAAGTAGGCAGGAAGCTCGTAAATGAGCCATTTCTACATCTCCTTCTTGGAGCTGGAGTTGCCATGAGTGCATCTGCCATGATGAATGAGCACATTTCCCTGTTGAAAGTCAGATGAAAGATTTTTCATGAACAAGAATCCTTTTCACTCATCAGTAAACGAGAGAGTAAAACATCATTATCATAAAGATTGGGACTCTGGAGATGTATTTTCCTCTAATTGGCAAATATGCAACTCCCACTGAAACCAGTGGGGGAAATGCAATCAGTCGAGCTCCTCGTGTACGTCTGTGGGCAGCATCTCGCCCTCTGGTTTCATGGTTGCAAGATCTCAAGTTGCTCCCTTCCTTGTATCTGCTGCTTAGCGGCAGACACAGAGGTGTATCTATCATTGCAGGAGCTTTTGCCTCTCTGTGCTTGAGCTAAGAGAGTTTCAAAGCTTGAAGCCTTTTGGAAGAATATTTTTGTCTATTTTCAGTCAGTAAAACCGTGCAGGAAGAGAAGAGTTCTCCAGCAGATCCACCCTTTTTCTTGCACTTTTTTTTCAGTAAAGTCAATATTGCTGGATTCAAAGGATTTTTTTTGTCTTCGTGTCCCAAGCTTTGGCTATATCTAAGCAACATAGCATGATGAGACCAGTAAGTCTGGTAAATTCCTTCTCTACCAGTAAATTCCTTCTTCACCCTGCATCCCAGTTTACTAAAATAATAGAAACAAAGAAAACAAATGAAACATTAAGTATTTTCCATCTAAGACTATGCCTGAAGAAACAGTCAAAACTTAGCATGAAACAGGTACTTTTCATTATATGGTAGCACATATTGGGCAAATTAATGTCCTGTGAAAGTCATCTTTAGGCACATGGAGTAGATATATTTCATTTTAATAACTTGGCATTTTATAAGGTGCTATTGCATCTGTTAACATTTGATGTAATTCATCTATTAAAAAGAGCAATAAAAAGTCCACAGATATCAGAAAGAAATATCAGAGAACTGTTTAAATTGAAGGCAGCCGTACAAAATAGCGTCCTTTTCCTTATCAATGCCTCTGTTACATTTTGAGATATGTATCTAAGTTTCCATTTAAATTTTACCCAAGTTTTCATATTTTCTTTATATTGGACCAAATTTTCCCATTATATTTTTTATTAGAGCAACAGTGGCTTTTAGGAAAATACAGAATTTGTATCAGATAAGAGACATGCTTTTATTGTGAAAAAAAACATATTTTTTTTTCTGCAAAGTATCCTGTGCTGATCATGTTTCTAATTTAAATCCCTGAGTGGGAAAAAAAAATACAAAAGACTGCAGTTGATTTTTATAAAAACTGTAGTAGATGAATCAGCATGTTAATCTGGCAAAACAGCTTTGGAGTTGTTCCCAAATTATATTAACTATAGCACTACAGAAATTTCATCTGAAGAGTTAAATGCACAATTGAAACCTTCAGTTAGCTTTATGTTATGCCCGTGATGTATATGTGGTCCAGATGGGTAAAGTGAGGCTGCAGGTCCACGGCAGTCTAAGCCAGTCCAAATTTCAGTCCTCATTTACATGCTGTGTCTTGCCCTCGCACTGGCCCCAGTCTACTCCATGGTAAGCTGGGTCAAGGACCTAAACCTGGCAGAAAACTGACTTTACAAAAGCTCAGTGAAGCACCAGTGCCACAGCAAGGAGGGAACTGAGCCAGGGTGACTTGGGCTGTGATCACCCCAAGCAGTTAGGGACTTCTCCCCTGGGTCATCTCCTTTTCTATTGTTTTAAAAATATGGAATTTCTTAGTTTTTTTTTTTTTTTAATATATACTTTTAATACAAGTAATTAATCATTATAATAATGTAGAATAGGAATGTTACATTGGTCATGATGAGCTCATGTTCAGTTCTTGATCCTGCTATTACTGAAGTCAGTAGCAAAGCTCTATTGACTTCCAATACAGTACAGCATTACTGTAAAGTAAGATTTTGAAAATCTTCTTCATAAAAAGTCTTCAGCATAAAAATGTTTATTGCACAAATGCAGGCTGGATTGACAGTGATACAGATAAAGATGTATATACACACACTCAGTATTTGCAAATATATATATATATATTTGTTTATAAACGTCCTTTAAATATGTATATATACACATAAGAAAACCCTGGATAAACTTAACTTTACCAAGAAACAAAGTTGTCATATAATTGGTCTTATGTGTTGGTTTGTTTTCCTAGAAGTAAAAAGGTGTTGTGGACATTATATCTGCCTTCATGCTGATATATCTGTTGATCTCAGTTAAGATTTGCTGTATCATCAAGATGAACAGTAATTCAAAAGGAATTGCATTTTACTGAGCTTCTGCTTAAAGTCCCAGCAACTTCAGCTCAAGGCAGTCTGGTTGGCTTGACGTGACTTGCGAACTGAAGCCACACGTTCCCTGGGGCATCCGTCAGTGTGGTGCTCAGAGCCACACTGGGGCTTTCCCTTCGGCTCACATGAAATGAATGCATTTTTAGCAAAAAGTACCTGTAATGAAAAATCTTGAAACTGCAATTTAACACAAATGATGACATCAAACTGCACATATGCAAAGATTCTATTTTATTTTTGTTAAATAATGCAATATCTTCTTTTCAAATGTCATTTGATACTCGTAATTCCGTTTTTATTAGGAGTCTTATATAAGTCTGATGTAGTTTAGTATTTCATATGAAGCTTGCAGGCTGTTTCAGGTCTAGCTGCTTACACTTGAGCACCCACTGGATGGCAGTAAAATACAATGTTGGGAATAACTCAATGTGTGGTCCTTCACCTCACTGACCTAAAAAAAAATCCTAGATTTAGCTCCTCTGGAAAATGTGCTTCTTTTATGAGATAATGTCAGTTTAGAACAAAGAGGAGCAATGAAAACAGGAGGGCAGACATCTCACTATTCACTCGCTTTTCTTTCATGGTGAACTGTTTCAAGTCCCAGCATCGGAGAAGGGCATTGCTCATACGGTTTGGCTGTGGATAGCAAGCAGAGCTTCCCCACTGCTCCAAGAGATTCCAGCGCTGCTGATGGCACAGGTGTTAGTTCCGTCTGTAGTCAGAAATGTTTACCATCTTTCAGTGACCAGGCCATGAATTCAAATGCCCACAGTTTAAGACGGATCAGTTTAAAGTTTCTGGTTATATCTTACATTTCTTATATCTTATATTTCTGGTTATATCTTACAGACAAAATTAGAATTTTCTAGTAGGGACATCCTTTGCATTAGGCAAGGATGACCTTTTTACTGCATCTCCTAAACTCTCTCTGATAATGGACACCTGGACCATGATTAGGACTCTAGAACATTGCCACAATACATTGATAGATAATTTAGTTTACTTTAGCATATTTTATGTATATGATAAGAAGAACCTGGCATACATCATCCTTGTATGTCAAAGGAGAACCAAGCAAAGGAATCCTATGCAATCAGAATGGCTGAGAAATAATTCCCTTTTAGGCAGTTAAGTTATATGAGGATAGAATCTTGGGGTATGAGAGGCTACAGAATCAGGATTTGGTGCATCAGACTAGTCCCCAGTCTTTTTCTCCCATACCTCTCCGAATTTATACCTTCGTTTAATAAACATAATGACAAATGTCATGACAGTTCTGAGATCTGAGCCATTACTGTGTTTGCAGTCTGAAAAAAGAAGGAAGTCTTTTTGTCATTTTGTATGTCTGTAGCTTTTATTAACAACAGCTTTGATGCATGCCATGTTGCATGCTAAGGTGCTGATTCCCTTCTACTAGGGAAAACAGTAGCGAGTGATTAAATATAATTTGTGCTTAGCAGGACCTGCTGTGATTAAGACTGGTAACCTTTTTGTATTTTATCTCCTTGTATTCACTTGATTGCAACCTTTAAAAAAATTCTTTCAATTTGAAATTATATAACTATAATCTCAGTTCACATGTATTTCTGCTCTTCATTTAAAGTTTAAGGAAAACACTTCAGTTATTTCTGAGATTATGAGAAACTGAACAAATTCAAACTTGTTTCCAAATTTGCTACGTTTTTCCATATGTATTACTCAAGTCCATGGTTGAAAATTGAGATATTAACAGTTGTCATTCAGAGGAACACTGAGGGCTAATTTCTAGTTCATCAGTGTGCCAGTTAGTTATGATCAGTTGAAAATCACATCTGAACTTACCTACCTGCTAAAGCCCTTTTGGCATCTGCAGTGATCATTTGCTCTCTGTCTGTTAGGTATAGGCACTTCTCATGTTGGGGTGTTGCAGGGAAGTGTAATCAAGAGAGAAGCACCCTTCTTGAGTAATTGTAGGGTTTTTTTTTAATTATAGATGTGATTCAGCAACACTATAAGAGGGCATATCAGTTTAAAATACTTATCTTATTTTTCTCTTTCCCCAGCTTGATCACTATCCTCCAGCAAGTTACAGCCTACCGTCAACATCTGACACCCAGTTCAATTCCCCAAAGGCACTCTTCCTAGGAAAAGTTATAGGTAAGATTATGTTTTATACTTTTTTATTTTATTAGGTATTTGTAGAGAATACAAAACCATAAGCAACTGTGATTTTGTTTTGTGTAATGTTTGTTGGAGGATACTTGCTGGACATCTCATTCTTGTTTAGAAGGTGGTGATATTGGAGTTATACCTTAAAAAAAGAGATGTTCATGTGGACATATAGTCTGAGATACACATAGATAGGTGATAATCTGGCTAATCTATAGAGAAATCCAGATATGAGGTAGAATGATTGGCGACATATTATCTGTGCAGTTTCATCATCTTCTAGGTGTCAGGTGTTGAAAATATGAGATCAGTGAGACCACTGTTTCTCTGAGAAGATACTGAATTTATTTTGAATAGTATCATTTACTGTGAAGTTATTGCATGCTTTATATCTTATCCCCTTGCATGCTCTTGTGGCATGGCTATTTCTCATCACTGTGGCACTCTCACAGTGACGCCCACCAGCTAGGCCCTTTGGAGGTCTATAGCACCTGATGATACCCTCGTGCTCCATACATTTTCTATCCCTTTTAAGGACATCTTCATTATACTTTCCAGTGTGGCAACTTCTTGGCCACCTCCCCAGCTGACATCAAAAGGCAAAGCAGACACATCTTAAATTGTCTTGGACTTGCTTTTAGGCCATCCTATTTTCCATTGCTTAATTTCTGCAGTCCTGGCATCTTGAACAAACTTCCAAGGTTATTCACTTCAGGAAGCAATTATTCTCCTGACATTTACACCTTATAATAAGTGTTTTTTCCCTCTTTGAGAGATGCTTTCTACAAGGACATGACTGTTTAAACTATAGTGAAGCATTAAATTCAGAAAACTATAAGCTTCTCTTTGTTCAGTGTTATGAAGTAGTAACTTGTGAACTGCAAGCACTCATTTTTGAAGTAGAATTGCTAATGTGGTTTTCCAAAGGTATCATTTTCCATTTGCTCTGTTTCTGAAATTTAGCTTGTTTCCTCTGCAAAACAGGAAATCTAAAGCCTCTAAAATGGTTGGTTAGCAGTCAAGACTTGAATTCTGGTGTTCTCAAAGCCAGGTCAGTAGATGGCACAAAAGAATGTGAAATCTTGTTTTGGCAACTCTGGAAATGGGATGTGTTTTCAGCTCACTGCCCTGAATTATAGACTAGTACTGATTCTTATTCTTAGTCAAACTGCTGGCCAGACTCATCATTAAATTCAAAGCGAGCAGATGAAGGACTTGGGGCAGAGCATTAAGTAACCGGAATCTCTGCAGGCAAGGAATGATGCTTGACTCTTTCCTGTCCTCTATTTGTTAGCAAAAATACGCAGCTAAAAAGCTACTGCTTGCTGAAGGGACTTACAGTGCTCATCTCATGCAACAGACTCATTGCCAAAGTGCTTCTGTCATCTCTGAATTGACAATTCTCTGCAAAATTGCAGGTGTTTTCAAAAGAAATACCAGGGTATGGCAGCATTGCTCCCTCACTTCCATCTTCTAAATAAAATTGACTGTTTTGACTTTTTTTTTTTTTTTTTTTTGATTCCCCTATAAAACTAGAGTGTTTCCTTGTCTTTACAATTAGGCAGCCCTTTGGGAGGAAGCTGAGCAAGGCATGTGAGAGGGATAATACAGAGACAGGAAGAAAATAGAGAAAATATTGTAGCAGAAAAGATATTTGAAAGGATGAAGATAAGGAAAAGGATAACTCATAAAACATAAAAGAAAATCATGCACTGCACACTGCTGTGTGAAAATAAAAAAAAAATAAAAAAGGAAGAAAAAAATGAAGGAGAAAGCAAGTAATAATAACTATGATATATTCTCTTATACTGAATTGGGTAGACAGAATTCTTCAAGCAGAACAATTTCTCACTCCTTTAAATTGCTGAGGTGACAGGTAAATCTAGCAACAGAGTTAGGTAATCATGGACCCAGACTGAAGATAGACAGGAGATTTAGACTTTGGACTGATTATTTCTGAGCTGAATTTTTAAGCACTACATAGGCAAAGTCCATCAGTTTGTCTCCCTCATAACTCCTTGCCCAAGTATTGTTTTTTTGGCTGTGTTTAACTGTTCTGAAGTTTTCATTTGGCATTCTTGATGAATAAATGGGCTGCAAGAACTGGGCACCTCAGGGGGTTCGTGATGCCTCCTTTCCTATCTATGTTACTTGTTAAAATATTGACAGTGACTGCAAGGCATGATAACCATCTGTCAAGTGTTTTGATCCAAATGAAATGAGTTTAGCTCAGTTCCTACAAATCTAAACCCACAATACCTCATATTTGACTTATTTGCAAAAGTTGCAGGTCTGTTTGAAAATAGTTTTTATGTATACTCTGACTGTCTCAATTGATCCTGCTAAATGAGAAATGAAGCTTAATTATTCTGCCAGCAACAGTCAAGGATTATAGGATTCACTGGACTTTTACGGAATGAAGAAGTGTAAAAACAAGAAAGGAAAAGTAAAAGATCACTGAATCAAAGCTGATTTTTATTATGTAACAAGGAAAGTTTTAAACACCTGGGAGTTTCTAGTTCTTCTCACTCTTTATAAAAATGGCAAGCTGAAAACATGGATTGAAAGCAAATTCTTAAACTGGAGTTTGAATCTGAATGAAAAATAAATGGAAATTAATCCTGATTCTGGGATAATAGCTATCCCACAAATACATATGGTATACTTAAAGATTGTTAACAGAAGGCATAAAGAAGTCACAGCAATCTGAATCCCATTTTCAGTTCCTCTACTAGCTTATCGGTTGGAATAGCCAAATTCTTAGAATATCCCAAGGGAATGATTTGTGGATTTTACTTCTGTTTACTTCTGTTTACTACTTGGTGATTTTAAGCTTCAGACAACCACTTCCCTGCTTCTTATGATGCCATGTGGCATCCATCATCATAAACTGCACTATGCATTTATTATATACTGTACAAGCTATTATTTTTCAGCCCGATTACTTTTTTTTAAACTGCATGTGATTAGTTTAGACTAGTAGGAAATAGGCTGCTTTTGTTTCCTCTCTTTTGTTTATGTCTTTGCAAAATACCTTTGGTTATGTAAAAGCATAATTGACTCTAAGGAAACAAAATGAAACAAAGGAAAATTATTTATAGAGACACAAGAGACATTGATTTACTGGTGTAAAATTGTTTCATGAACGTCCATCACATCAATCAGCTTTACTGTGTAACTCACTGGGGAATGTTGACTGAGAGAAGAGCAAGGTTAACCTTCTTACATGAGTTCAGCAGTTTGAAGGGCAAAGTAGATGCAGAATTCAGTATTTTTAAAGCTCCTAATTGTCACATCATACTGGCTAGACATATTTCCGTGGACCTGAGGGATTTGCACAAGCTGAAAATCTGGATACATATATCAAGTTACAATTTTCCCCCACCTACAATTACATTCTTTAAATAGACAATATGGGAGCAGCCTCATATTTCACTGCTAGTCTCTCATCAGTTATATTCAGTTTCTATTATTCCCATACTATGCAAGTCTCATTTTCATCAAAAAATGAATGCAGGGCCTTATTTTTGAAGACAGATGGATTTTTGAAGAGCACTTTGGAACAATTCTACTTCAGAACTGGTCTTCTGCCTGTCTTATTTCCATTTTTATTACAGTTATTTGCATAGGAAGAGCAGATTCTGCTGCAGCTGTGCTTGCTGCAATAGCTAATCTGCTGCCAATCAGACATCATCACTTGCACAACACCTACTACAACCTGACACCAATTCCTGCTGTAGGTGTGACAACAATATGGCTGATTAATAAAATGGTGGGGAGATGTCTCCATGCCTCAGAATCATTCATAATATTTTCAATAAATCAGGAGGGTCAAATCAAACAAAAAGCAATGATTGAACTGCAGTTGTAATCAGGGAGCATTTCTTGTACTTTAAGTTGAGGTGTTTTCTGCTTTCTGAAGTAATTTTCAGGAAGTGCTATTGTGCACTGATTTCAAAACCACCGATAGAAAATATGCTTAGTCTTCTGGAAAACTGTAAAAATAGGCTTTCAGTATATACTTCTTACGCAAGCAAAACTAATTATGAATTGAGAGGCAGAATAAAAATGAAGGAGGCAGTGAATGCCATTTTATATGGATGTGCAATAATAAAAATAATAGTAAAAAATAGAGAAATATATGATATTTACAAGCAGTTTAGAAGATATTTTGTAATGTTTCAAGGAAGATCTTTAATATGATATTTCAGCATTCGTATGCTTTGGCAGTTACCATAAACAAGGTATAGAGCTAAAAGCTGGCTATCAGGATGGCCAGCTATGAAGAGAAGGAGCAAAAACTGCAATATATGACAGAAAGTGTTATATGGCACAGTTGAAATCTGAATCCAAATTTTCATTGGCTTTGAGATCCATTTGTACAGCAGAGATGAGCAGAAAAGTTCATTTCTCTCTTCCCTCTAAGTGTAGTGGTTTGGGATGAAATGCTCATGTTTGTCTTCACATCTTTCTGGAGGGCTACAGCCATTTCAGTTATCCAGACTGCTAGAGAACCAATGTCTTAGTCTGCATTTCGTTCCTTACGTAAAAGTGAAATATTTCTTTGGTGTTTTGTATGCATCAGTAACGAAATAGCTCTACAAATATGTTTTTTTTAAAAAAAAAAATTCTCTGTAGACTCTTTATGTCTTTACCTTAGCCTAGTATTATTAAAGTATTTCTAATACAAAAGGATCTTAAATGTCTACCTTCCTTCTCACAGAAGCAGACAGCATTGCTCTACAACTAACTATCCAGAGATCCTGGAAAACAGCCTAGGGGCAGGAATTCTTTTTTTAAGAGGGAGCTTCCTCAAAAAGAAGAGGTAGATAGTAGGAGAGAGCTGCAAAGTAGGAGATAAATGGCATGGTTCTTTGCATTTGGCTGAGGTAAGGGGTAGAAATGGGAGCTGATTTTTCCTGCATATCATCTTTCCCTAAATAGCTATTGAATAATATGAGACAAGGTTTCAAGATTCACAAGCAGCAGGTGCAATGGTAATTCTTCTAAGAAGCGGATGGACCAGAATAGCACCTCCTTGTTACTAAATTACTGTGTGCAGTTCTGGGCTCCCCAGTATAAGAGGGACGTGGAGCTTCTCGAGAGGGTCCAGAGAAGGGCAACCAGGATGATTAAGGGAATGGAATATCTCTCGTATGAAGAGAGGCTGAGTGAGCTGGGCCTGTTTTCTTTGGAGAAGAGAAGGCTCAGAGGGGATATGATTAATATATATAAGTTCAGGAAGGGAGAATGCAGGGAGGAAGGGGACAGGCTGTTTTCACTGGTGGCCAGCGATAGGACGAGGGGTAATGACCACAAGCTGGAGCACAGGAAGTTCCATCTCCAGGTGAGGAGCAACTTCTTTACTGTTAGGGTGACAGAGCAGTGGCACAGGCTGCCCAGGGAGGTTGTGGAGTCTCCTTCTGTGGAGGTCTTCAAAACCCACCTGGATGCCACCCTGTGCCACATGCTGTAGGTGTGCCTGCTTGAGCAGGAAGGTTGGACTAGATGATCTCTAGAGGTCCCTTCCAACCTTGAATATTCTGTGATTCTGTGATATAGTATGCCCTTCTGCTACAGGAGCAGCAGAATATTGGACAGGGCTTTCCCTGCATGATTCAAAACAAGAATTATTGTACAAAAATAAAATAACTGGACAGTTTTCTTTTCCTCCAGAAAGAACTTCTACAACAGCTTTGCAACTAGGGTTTCATATCAGCCATTTTTCTCATCTCAGATCTGTCTGTCCATCTCTCACTGTTAGCACCCTTTCTGATAAAGCTGGAAATACTCTTCAGCTCTTCTATTAAAACAAACAAGCAAAAAAAAAAAAAAAAAAAAAAAGCAAAAGCAGAACATTTTTTAATTCAGTCAGGCATCTAATTTTTTGACATGTATGTTTCTCTGGGAGATACTGCCTGCAAACCCAATTCAGAAATGAACACTTCCCTGCTGCAGTCACCCCCTCAGAGGGGAGAGCATAAGAACTCTCAGCTGCCCATTCCACCAAAAAAAAATCTTTTTAGGCAGAAATCAGGGTAGCCAAATGAGTTTTATCTTGTTTGAGAACTGGACAGGAGAAGCCAACAATATTCATTGGTACCATTCAGTTGATCTGTGCTGCACCATCTTCTCATTCTCCAGAATATTGGGCAATTCAGCTTTTGCTGCATTGGCCAGTTGGCAGCTCCAGAGAGACAGAATGTAGACTCCAGGCAAGCTGGACTAAATTGGATACTCCAGTAATCATGGTAGTTATGTGCATGGCCAAGCAGGCTCTTCAGAAAACAAGATCTCAGTAGTGTAGCACCTGGAGTTGTCCTCTTCCACTAGCTTTTCAGTGACGCTGTTCAGGTCGTTCTTCATCTCTCAGCCCCTACCCTGTACTTGGCAGCTGATGACTGCCCTTTTTCTTGCTTATTATGCTCTTCTGTGTAAAACCACCTCACTGATTTCCAGTGCCCTTCTTCT
Organism: Nothoprocta perdicaria; assembly: GCF_003342845.1. NCBI lineage: Eukaryota > Metazoa > Chordata > Aves > Tinamiformes > Tinamidae > Nothoprocta > Nothoprocta perdicaria. The sequence goes on from NW_020454439.1 coordinate 443,979, forward strand.
GTGCATTCAACAGCTCCAGAGAATTGCTTGTTATTTAGGTGGCCTGGTATCTTTGGAAAGGTATCGTTGCTTGAAGAGTTCACTACCTTTTTTTTTTACCCATATTCTCTAGCGTTTGTCTTGGCTGCAGTAGCATGCAAGAACAGTCTCACGGGTACTAAATTACATCACTCTCTTCCTTTGTACTCTTTCTCCAAAATCGTTTTGCATAAATCGCTCTACAAAATTTTGAAGAAAATAATCCCACTATTCGCTCTTTCTGAACTAATCATCTGGGTCTGAAAAAGTGTATTATGAGCTTATAGAGACCTTTGATTCAGTTTATACCATTTTGAACAGAATATTTTCACAAGTCTTACCTGATATTCAAAAGCACATGATAACACTATTTAAAAGTAACAGAATAAAAGGACACTAGAGTGACCTTTTTCTAACTTCTGTATTTTTATAAGTTGACATATATTAAATGTACAAGTTGTCCTTACTGCAGGAAGAGAGGATCCATTTCACCCATACTGTGTCATATCTAATGCTATTTTATTTCAAGTGCAGCTGCTTCGAAGGGTCAAAGAGGTGAACTGATCATGACAAGATCACTAGGAGCGTCAGTAAAACGCACTGCTGGCCCTGTGAAACTATAATGGGAGAGACAGCAAAAAATGAGGGAGCCAAGAGCACCTTCACAGCTGGTAAATCATAAAAAGAAGTACTGTGTAGAAAGCCAAAGGTATACAAAGGCTTGAACGGGAAAGTGAGGGCATGTTTTAATTTTCCAACCAATATGTTTGGAGGACAAAAAGAAAATGAAAATATATCTTCCTCTAAGCAATAGGGAGACAGAACTGACCAAAAAAAAAAAAAAAAAAAAGTCTTTACAAGGCCAATGAACAGGTCTTTAGATTTTATGCTATTTTATCAAACAAGGCCAAACTCTGCACTTGACACCAAATAAAAACATTAAAAAGTAACATGAATACACAGCTATATTTTGACCAGAAACAGATGTTTAAATACGCATTCTGGCCAGATTATTTTTACTGATGGTTCATCTTATCTGCATGTCTTTTCTTGGAAGGGTTCATAAACAAATTATATCCAATTTGAAACTCATTCAGCATATCATTGATTGACAGCTAAAAATAGCTCAGTCATCTGATGCATATTTCACTTAGGAAAGGCAGTAGGGAAAAATCAGAACAGAATATCACACAGCCTAAAAAATATTGAAAATTAAATTCTCTTCAGATTGATAAGATCACAGAATCATAGAATCATTATGGTTGGAAAAGACCTTTGAGATCATCAAGTCAAACTGTAAACCCTGCAACGCCCTGCCTGCTAAACCATGTCCCAAGTGCCCCATCTACTCGTTTGTTGAACACTGCCAAGGACGGTGACTCCACCACTTCCCTGGGCATCACCACTCTTTCCATGTAGAAATTCCTCCTAATGTCTAACCTGAACCTCCCCTGGGGCAACTCGAGGCCATTTCCTCTTGCTCTATCTGCGGCAGTTATTCCAGAGAAGAGATCAACCCCTGCCTCACTAAAGTCTCCATCAGGTAGAGAGAGATCAGGTCTCCCCTGAGCCTCCTCTTCTCCAGACTGAACAACCTCAGATCTCTCAGCCGCTCCTCATAAGGCTCCAGCCCCTTTACCAGCTTTGTTACCTTCTTTGGACACACTCCAGCACCTAAATGTCCTTCTTGTGGTGAGGAGCCCAAAACCACACACAGTATTCAATGTGCGACCTCACCAGCACTGAGTACAGGGGAATAATCACTTGCCTCATCCTGCTGGCTACATCGTTCCTGGAACAAGCCGGGATTCCGTTGGCCTTCTTGGCCACCTGGGCACACTGCTGGCTAATCTGAAAAGCTTTCAGATTAAAAAGCATAATCCCATGTGCCTCCTTATTTAGAAGAATACTAGAATGAAGTTAACCTGCTCCCTCAGCAGCTGTCTAAATTTTCAGTCCTGTTGGTAATAATTTGAAAATACACTTGTCCTCTTCTAATCAGCAATGGCCACCATTCACCAGAAGCTCCAGAAGATTCCTTGTTCAGATTGTTGGAGGATCTGAGAAGGACAACAGATGTGAGAATCTGTATGTTGTGAACAAGAACAAGATTTCCTATGGTTCAATGGATCCCTTTTACTGTCCTCCCTAAAACTCAATGCCTCATGCAAGCTGGGAAAAAGTAAGAATTTTACTACTTTTTGGTAGGGAGCCAGCTGTCAAAGCTATCATCAGAACTGTTAAAGGTCTTGTTACTCCCACTAAGATGTCAAGCAGTCCAAATGTATGATCAGCAGCCAACATTGTTCCAGCCAAGCCCAGGCTTTGCGTTGTATCTCATGGCCAGACCTGAGAGAGGAGACATTCAACACACAAGTCTACAGTGCATTGCTGTTCTGTGCACAAGACAAATTATCCTTGCTGTGTATGATAATCAACACAGAGTAAAATAACGTCACCATATTCCTCAAACAAGGTTAAGAAATGAATAAATGTGAGGAGAAGATAAGGTACTTTATACAAAACTATAAATTCATGGACTAAATTATTCATTGTAAATTATTTGCTCAATTCTCATTATTGGAAATAAAAGGGAAGGAAAAAAATATGGGAAGATAATTTCACATTTTCTTTTTAAGCCAGTTCATTGAAGGTAGATTATTTTGCATTTCTGTGAAAGAAATGTTCTCGTTATTTAAAATATCTGATTGATATCTAAGTGCTTAAATGTCTGACTTATTTCTAAGTGCTTCTGCCCAACAACTTTTCAAGCTCTATAAACATTACTCACAATCTCTTTCTGACAGGTACAGCAATTTATTAACCATCCACTTATTTCAGGGAGCAGTTAAAATACTATCAGTTGCCACTGAGGATGAACTCATTCAAAAAGTTGCCTGTTTCATTTTAAATGGCTTCAGCTATGTCCATGCATCAACAACATGCGTAGCAGTATATCACAGACATAAGAGAAATAGCTTAAAACTTCTCAGAAATAATACAGTAGTGATTCTACTCCATACTGATTGGTTGTCCCTATTTCTTTGCCTGGCATAAGGTATTCTTAGGAGGAAAATACAGGGTATCAGTCATCCCGAAGCCATTGTTCCTGCTTGTCATGTCTCAGTCAGTCAACAATAATAAGCTAGATATATATTCTTTATTTAGATTTTTATAGCACATATGTTTTTAATATGCATCTTCATACATGGTAAAACATATTTTACATAAATTTCAGACAGGTACAATTTCACGTTGAACTATGGTAATAATTCAACAAGATGGGGAAGGCAGCATCTTACTCCACTGTTGAAGCAAGAATACTGGAGGTCTGTTCTAAGAAGTACGCCTTTATGTATATAAGGAAGTGAAAATTTATTTGAATTTATCTGATTTAGATTGTCTTGGAGATAAGAAATTAATAGAATGACTTTTGGAGCAAAAGATGACAACTGGTTGTATCTCTGCAAGTCTTCAATGTGAAGCAGAGGGGGATTGACTATAACAAATGTGGGTTTTTTGACCAGGATCCAGATATGATCTGACTCATCTGCAAATGCATGTAGAGTTAAAGATGCTCCTGAAAGGGCTGTCTGGTGGAAAACTTCTGTGTTGGGTGCATTACTTGTTGGAAGCTCAGAAAAGGTTCTCTCAAAGTGATACACTTCAACTTTTAGTCTGAAAATATTATTGAAGTAATACCTTTATTTATAGATGTAGATTTTAGATTTCCTTTCCCATAAATATGCACCACCAGAAGTATCTCCTTTTTGACTACATAAACATACGAATCAATCTCAAAGCTTTTTCAGCTCCTGAAATATCAGGGTTGTTCTCTGCTGATAGATGAAGCAGTTGAGTATAGTTATAGCCAACCTCCCATTAAAAGGGAACATATTTAGCTTCATCAGTCTGATAGCAAGGCAACATATTGTTACTCTTTTCATTAGGCCTTCCTACTTTTGCTTTCCTCAGGGAGTGTACAGTATATCTCTAGTCCTCTTTGCAGTGTTTGGAGAGCTTGCCAGCAGCTTCATGGTTACATGAAACAGTGTACTGATCAACACAGTGGTCTTTTGATCCTTCTTCCCAAATGGAGAATCCAAACTGCATGAAATGTTATCTGTAAGTTATACAGATTTTCAACGTTTAACAGTGGAAACAGATTCACTATCAAGGGTCAGAAAAATAGCATAATTAAAAATAATCCATCTAGAAAAAAAAACATCTTTGTCTTCCAGAATTTCATACAAAGGAAGTCTTGAGCTGTGCATGATGAAACACTGTAGAAATACTGATATTATAAAACATCTTAAGAGTTCCATCTCCACATGAGGACGAACTTCTTCCCTGTGAGGGTGACAGAGCCCTGGCACACGCTGCCCAGGCAGATTGTGGAATCTCCTTCTCTGGAGATCTTCCAAACTCACCTGGATGCCACCCTGAGCCCCGTGCTCTGAGTGTCCCTGCTGGAGCAGGGGGGTTGAACTAGATGATCTCTAGAGGTCCTTTCCAACCTTAACTATTCTGTGAAACTGTTGAACCTTAGCTCTTAGCTCTCCTTCAGCCAAACACGTTGTGATTTCCATTCACCATCTTGCAAATAAATGCCTTATTCACTCAGTATTCATGTAGCATAAAATTAGTATAATTCACAACATCCTTTGGCAAATGGCAACCTTTAGTTGTTCTTTTGGTTCTAAATTCTCAATGGATTTTTTGCAAAACATTCAACAATGTGACAAACTTAAGATAAGACTAGTTTACTGTGCATGTATTGTTTGTACCAGGAATTAGAGGCTTCTTTTACGTTTTGCATAAGTAATATCTCATGTTTCCCTGTAATTTAAAGATGGACTAAACGATACATTTAATGAGATAGAAGCCCAATTAAGCTTCTTGGCATTGCAGCATGAGGATCAGAGATTATAAAGGATGTACAAAGACTAATTAGCTCTCTGATGACTGAGCTCTTAGTTATGAGAAGAGTAAACAGAGCTTGTGGGAAGGAATGTGGTGCCAACTAGAAGCCCCAAAAGTGTGTCAGTTGGCTAGACCAGACTCAAGTCTCAAACAGAGGGAGGCATTGCAAAAGCTGTGGGAGAAATGGAGAAGTATGAATGTCAAATGCAGCTTCTCAAGTGATTTTAATTAGCCTTACAGAAAACTCTAATATTTTTTACCTCTTAGTAAAACTGCTGTAACAGTTGAACACTTTCTTTCTCTATTCAGCAATGAAATTCGAATGAATTACGAATGAAATATGAATTTTTACTCTCTTATTTCAATACGAACAAACAGAACACCAATAAAACTGTAGGGTCTGTAATCTGTCAGACCTAGAAAACATGTGAAGTACTTTAGGTCATGAAAAGTATTATTATATATATATATATTTTTTTGAGTGACTCCTACAGTGAACATATTGCCTACCATATATTTTAAAGAATAGCTCTGGTTCTTGAACAAAACTTTTTTAATAAGATTTTCTGAGAAGATTTAGCTGTTTAGCTGATTTAGCTGTTTAGCTGATTTTAGCTGATTTAGCTTTCTGAGAAGATTTTAGAGAAGAGAACGAGAGGAAAGGAACTATGTGCCTGGTCCCTGCCTTTTACTCCAAATAACAATCTTTCACCTCAGCCATGTAGTTAAAGAATTGCAAAGCATTTTTAAACAAATTTCAGGTTTATTTCTCAAATGGTTTTTATAGATTATAGGTAGATTATTTCATTCTCCCTCAGGTGTTCCACTCCTAAAGTAGATATATCGTTTCTCAAAAGTACCTATTATGCTCATAAACTTTTTGTTACTAAATCTATATTAATTTTAGCCTGAAATTAGTTTTTGTTAAGGAGTTTTCATTTTTTAAAATTTCTATTAAGGGTTTACTTTGTTAATTTAAGTAATTCAGTAAGGAATCTTTCACAGAATCTTTCACAGATTATTTAAGGTTGGAAGGGACCTCTAGAGATCATCTAGTCCAACCTTCCTGCTCAAGCAGGCACACCTACAGCATGTGGCACAGAGTGGCATCCAGGCGGGTTTTGAAGACCTCCAGAGTAGGAGACTCCACAACCCCCCTGGGCAGCCTGTTCCACTGCTCTGTCACCCTCACAGTAAAGAAGTTGCTCCTCAC
>NW_020454439.1:450247-519873 GCF_003342845.1 Nothoprocta perdicaria
GAGAAAACAGGCCCAGCTCACTCAGCCTCTCTTCATACGAGAGATGTTCCATTCCCTTAATCTTCCTGGTTGCCCTTCTCTGGACCCTCTCCAGAAGCTCCACGTCCCTCCTATACTGGGGAGCCCAGAACTGCACACAGTAATCCAGGTGCGGCCTCACCAGAGCTGAGGAGAGGGGCAGAATCACCTCCCTTGACCTGCTGGCAACACTCCTCCTGATGCAGGCCAGGATCCCAAAGGAACATCTTGAACACATTGAGCAAGGAAAATAGGAAATGTTTGTGTATATGAATCAGTAGCTAAAACAATTTCAGTTTGCCAAGATTCTGTAAATACCTGCCTCTTCGCAATTTAAGGACTTGAATGCATTCTGTATGTTGATTAGTGGTTCATATTACAAAGACTAAACTGTGTAAAAGGTAAAAGGAAAGGATTTTTAAACATACAGAGCAAGGCTCTGTATTTACAAGAGAATTTAGGTGAACACAAGCGAATTTAGGTGAACATTTACCATGTTAGATCATTCTAATTGAAAAACATTTATCCCATCCATAGGAAATATCAAGTGATAGGGATGATGAATGGAGATGGTTTAAATTTTCTTTTTCCTACCACAAATTTTGGTATATTCTCCACTTAAATATTCATTGGGATCAAACTGACTGTCCTCAGTGCAAGGCAATTTTGCTTTGGCTGTCTACTTTCTTTTGGAGGCAAGGCTGTCTACTTTCTTATAAAGCAAGGAAAATTGTCTAAATTACTAGAAGTTGATGCCATATGTTCCAGGGGTGCATAGAAAAGGAGCAGGTGCCATATTCCAGCAAAAATTCTAGGTTTTAAATTGCAATAAATAATTGCCAAGGATTTCTGCTTTCATGCAGTATGTAAAATGCTTCAAGGAAGAGAATACGGTGATGTGAGAAGGGGGACATTAGCCAAGGAGATTACAACAAGGAGCAGTTCATGGAAGAAAACAGCAAGAGGTGGAGTGTGGAAGCAGCTCAGCACTGGTGGTGCTGGTGCAAAATGGATACAGGGAGGTCCCTGTCCCATGGCACCTTCCAGGTGTGGCTAGTGAGTCACTATTGCTCCCTCTCTTGCTGGAACCCAAATTCCATCTTGAAAGAAACCTGGAAATGGCCATTATACCACCTGGGACACAGCTGGGGAGGAAAAAAAAAAATGGGCTGCTTCTCACAGTCGCAATACTTCCCTAGCTGATGCATTCAACAGCACTATACTGTTACTGTCATTTCTTCCCTTTGTAGCAAAGATATAAAATAAGCAACATTCCTGGATCAGTACAGGACAGATTTCATGCATTGTAACTACCTCATGCACAGTTTGGTTTTGTGATCATCCTTGTTCCTGTTTTGTTTGGCAAAATTTGTGTCAAAAAATACAAGGAGTGATTTTCCTGAAATATTACTATCATAAAAAGAATTGGATACGACCCTTAACAGCAAGTGCTCTTTTAAATTATCTTCCAAATAATTCTCTCTCTTCTTGAAATTATTACCTATACACATTCATCTACAGGCAAGCTGGGACCTTTGCATCCAGAAAATGGTGCTATTCAGTCATTCTCCAGCACTGGCCAGATGCAGTTTTTCTCCAGTGAAGGCATTCTTTCTCAATAAATTTTTGCTGGTGGTTGAAGAGCTGATAAACACAGTGTAGATGATATTTCTATGACCACTTATATTCTGAGGCTTTCTTTGCCTTTATGAATAGGTAGATAAATTCTATCCCGTAGATAAAATTCTACCATTCTCTGAGAAGTCCCTGCAAGCTTGCCCAAGCCCACAGATTTCTTTCCTTCAAATCACAGAGCATTTTTAATTGCATAAACCTGTTATCTTAACTTTATAATACCTGCCCTCTAGGAATGAAGGAATGCCAGGATAACAGCTAAGTCTGCACCATATCTGCTAACTGGATCTTGCACTTTGCAAGTTGCTCTCTGCTGAGGAGTGCATGGGAGCCAGTGTGTTAATTTTATAAAGGACCTTTTCTCCTAGAATCGGTGTGATCAGTCCACATCCCAGGGAAATATCTTTCATTTGCTGTAAATGAGCAATGTGAGAGCTGCATTACATATCCACTTTATTCAGAGTGAGGGAGAGGAGGGAGACATGGAGAGCTTGAGAGACAACCGTTTTGTGTTTAGACATGGATCTGTCCTCCTTCTTGCTCCCCTGTTAGGAATTAGCTAGTAAGGTGCTTTTCATCACAGTATTTCAGAGAATTGAACTATCCTCTACTCCTACTGTATTTTCATGACTTTTCCATGGTGTGCATGTTGTTAGAAATGTTTATGTTTTGAGAGAAAAAAAAAAGAGTATTAACTTATTGTGAACTGCTTAGACCATCTTCCTTCCTATGAGAATAAAGCAACATATTCCCAGTGCTGGGACGCTTTCCATGGCAAACTCTTTGCTCTGAAGTATGGAGGCATTAAGATAACAGTTCTGGGTATTGTTTTACCATGGGCAAAATGAAACAACATAATTTTCTCTTGATTAATCTCTCTTTTTCCTGAAATTGTCTTTATACTAATTGGTTGGAGGCACATATGCAGCTGGGGCAAGTAGATCCCAAGCAGTTTTTTCTAAGCAACCAATGAGGTACATCAGACAGAAGATGGGAAGTATTAAAAGCAATATAGCAAAGGAAAAGGCAAGTACCTCTGCAACACTGTTACAAAGCTTTTGACGTCATAATTTGTGCCCTAAGTAAGGAAATAAGGAAATTTACCAGGAGAGTAGTATCCAGATGGGTGTTGAGCCCTGGAATACCAACATGTACCTAAACTGTGATATCTGCTATGAGATACAGCTATAAATATTGATCAGCATGTTTGCCAGCAAGATCCACTTTTTATCACACCAAGAGATCCAGTGACAAATGCTTGCCCAAGTGCCACAAAGCTGTAACAATTCAGGAGCATTCAGATTTCTCAAAGACTGATGGTTCAGACAAGGCTAAGTGTGTCTGGTGCAAGAGAAAAAGGGGAAGAGCAGAAGGCACTGACTGAAAGGCATGTGAAAAATACAAATGAGGCACAAAGCTCTGGTGACAAAGCAGCAGAACTGATAAGCCAAAAAGTTGGGTAGTGACAGATAGACAGATTTGTAGATCAGATGTGGATTTGTAGATCAAATATGGGTATCCTGCTCATGTGTTGCCAGCTTGGACCAACATACAGCTTGGGAAACTGCTGCAGATTTCTGCAGAGGTAGGAGAGCGCTTAATAGAGGTTTCAAGTCTTGCTTATTACATTACAGAAAACTTGGAAATAATCTAGGATTATCTACATTTTTGTCTACTGATACTCGAAGTATCAGTCCTTGGAGGATAGTCCATGGAAACTGTCAGTTCTTGTGTGCCTGGCTGAGAGACAATATGTCTTTACCCCTCCCATCTGTTCCTTCTTAATTATTGTGGGCTGGCACCTAAACATAATGTAATAAAACTGTCCACAGCATGAAGAGCCAATAATATCTAACATTGGGATGTGTCTGCTCACAAATAAACCTCAGATCTTCCATGAAAATGTGTGGCAACAGCTCCAGTGAAGCACGTGACACTTTGGCTTTGCTTTGTGCTGGTTTCACACACGTTAAGCTGAATGTGTGAAGTTTTGTGCTGGCACTTTTCCATCCTGTTGCACCTCCCATCTCAGGACTTCAGTATAACAAACAAAGATAGCAGTGCATTTTTTACCCACCCTTTTACACAAGGAAAAGCCAGTGGCCAGGACTGAGTGATTTTTTTCCATGCTACATTTATAGTGAGATACAGAATTTGACCATCTGCCTGGAAGTCCTCTGCTCTAACCACTAACCTTGCTGCTTTGCTATTTAGCTGATTAACAACCACGTTCACCAGCCTTTTAAGGAACTGTCAGACTTACTAACCAGCTGTCAATTTCCTAGCTATTCAGGCAAATGAGCAAGTCCTCTCAAAAAACATATAAATAAACGCCTGAAAGCTAGTAAGCTAGAAAGGTAGTATTCACTGTTATTCTGTAGACTGCTGCCTGAATCTAACTTCCTCAGATAATAATGACATGAAAGTGAGGAAGAAAGAATTAATTCAATAATAATTTAAAAAGAATCAAGACAACAATAATTTAAAATGTGGGAGTTCTCAAAAGACATCATTCTTTAAAATCCCAAGTATTAAAAAAAAAAAAATCAAAATAAGGTGCATGTTGTGAATTTCTTGTGCCAGCATTCAGTTCCTTTTAAACAGTTTGGTGATGACTTTTTTTTTTCCGGGCCATCCTTTTGTCCACCTTTTATAAGTTTTTATGCTCACTCGCAAGCATTGTGCAACCCAGCACCTGCTAAATAGGCTGCCTAGCATTCAAAAATCTCGGACAACCTAGTGCCTATGAAGTCAACCTCTGCTTTGCCCAAATCATGAATTAAAATATATGATGGATATATTAGCAGATGCACGCATAGAAGAAAACTGATTTTCTCCTAGAATGTGTGCATGCCACAGATTTAATAAAGACTGTGGTTTCTTCATCAGTTCAAGCAGCATTTTGCATGTTACAGTGAAATCTCATATGAATATTCTTCTGTTCTGGAGCTTTTACATCTCTTACATGTCTGCGTATATTAATTAAATATCTCATGTTCTAGTTGGATCTCTGCCTTGGATCTAATGTTTTGTCATGTTCTTCAAGATTATCCTTTTGATTGGAATGATTATATTCATTCCTTAATGAAGAGAGTAATGTCTTAAATGTTCATTTTTTACAAGAAAATCACATTTTAATTATCTGATTTCCCTGTCTTTGGTGTCTTGTCCTAATTAATGCTTTATCCTTTTTTTTTTATCATTGCTGCATTGCTTTAGATATTGAAAGGGCATTCATTCAAGGGGAAAAAAAACTCAAATCATCAGGAAATAAATCTCTTCATCACATGGAGAAGCAGCATTCGTGTTTTTGTCAAGAGACTTCAGACACTCCAAATGAACTGCAGTACCCAATTATTATTTGATTAAATTCACTCTTCACGCTGTGATATACCAACAAGAGGCATTTCTGCTCTATGAATTTTATCTGTGGAGTGTGGAAGTGGTTGAAAAAAATGCTTATACTTCTAGGGTTGACGTTTGATTACCCTTCCAATTGTTTCCGAGGTTGGAAAACAGATACATTTTTTCTTCATCAACTACATAACATTTTGTGACATACCCTGGTGAGAGTTTCTTGTGCTTGCACTAAATCATGTGTTGCTGTAGAACAACCCTGAATTTGAGACCTGGCAAATGTTAGCTCATTTATTATGTTCAGAGGCACCCTATCACTGCTATTGGGTAGCAGTCACAGCCTGAACATCAGCATTTCACATAAAAATAGTGATTGTATATCAGTTTTATATCCTCTACAAGAAAAATATTCCTCCACACTTCTTCCCTTTCCTGATTTCCTATTGTGATACTGGAGCACATCCTCTACTATGTGTAGGAGGTAGAGGGGTATGTGTTAAATAGCATGGAAGAGACAGTGCTCGAGACCGCCTGGCAGGATTTGAGCCCACTTTTGAGGTAAACTTTTAGCATTTGCTGGAATGATGTAGCAGAAAAGCAGCCTATTTTGCTAGCATTGGAGTTGAGGTCCAGAATATCAGAAAAGGCTTCAAATAGCAGCATGCCATCAGTCTTTGTAAAACTGCAAAACCTGTAATAACAAAAGCACGATTACAGGGGTAGCCCTCTGGCTGACCAAAGAAAAGTGGTCTGAGCTGGGAGGCCCAGGAGCAGCTCTGTAAACCTCGTACAGTTCAAATTAAGTTTTCCCTATCAGTGTCTTGGAGATAAATTTTACCTAAGCAGGATATAGAATTAAATTGAGTTCCTCAATATCACAAAATTTACTCCATCATTTTTTAAGCTTCTAATCTGAGGGAAAATATATATATATATTTTAATCCTGTTCTTTTCAACATAGGCAGAGATTCCTGGTGTTGTAGTTTTTCTGATTCAAAACAGCAAAATCATAAAGCGAACTTTTCTCTCTCTGCCAAATATCTGTCTCATTAGGAGCTATAATACACACTGCAGATTACTCTTCTCTTGGCTCTATGCGTTTCTTTTTCATAGAGAGGGCCTGCTTTGTGTAGCACTCTGGGGAACATCAGGCTTGAAACAGCTCTTGGTAGCATCATACTACACACACTGGAGAGATAAGTGATCCAGAGTAGTGCACTGTGCAATAAAGACATGGATTTGTCAACCCATTTAATGAAATTCTCTGATTTCATTCCTTAAGTGTATATAGGAGTATCTCTTATTTCTAAGCTGTTATCATGTTGAGATAATGTTTAATAATTTCACCCCAGTTTGAAATGGTCTCACGATGATGCGAAGCTATGCATGTTGCAGATGTAGCTTTTGCACCAAACATTACCAGGATTCTTCTTGTTTATTCTTTATAATTTGGACCTTCCCTAAATGTCAGATTGATACTTTGTTGAAACAGAATTGACTTCAAATTGAAACTGTAGGAGCTTTGATTTTACATTTCCTTCTATCTTCCCTTCTAATGCTTGACCCTAATGCAGTCTAAATAGAGCCAAACTACGTTGCAGTTTGACTTGAATCTTAGAGTCATTCAAAGTTTAATTTTAGTTTAATATTAAATTAATATTATTAATATTAAATTAATTAAATATTAATTAATTAATTAATATTAAGTTAATGTTATTAAACTAAATATTATAATATTTAGTTAATATAATTAACTAAAACTAACTATATAATTATAAATATAATACAATTAGTTTAAAAATAATGGAAATATCAAATATTCAAATGTTATCAAATAGTTTCTACATTGGGATTGTTGTTTCTACAGAGGGATTGTTCTTGCTTTGCTCTTGACTGTCATGTTCTGATGGTAGCAGCTTAATGAACTGAAGACTAATTGCATATATTACTTCAGAGAAATTTGAGTATTATTCCAACAGGGGTGTGGTGTGTTTTAATGATCACAGCACGTCTGTGAAGCTCATCTGAATTCATTTATAGGGAATTAATATTCATGTAGGTGGTAACTAAATGATGATGTATGGGGAAAAAAAAAACAGGAAGGGAATATTTGAGTATTTAAACAATAAAAACAAATTCAGTGAAGAACAGTAGAGTTTGGAAATAAGTCTAACTAATGGCTGATAGATTTTGGTGATAGTGACTTTATAAAGCAAGAGAGGACACAGAAGCACCTTCAGGTCACAGCTTTGGACAGTTTTAAAAATTAAAATCATTTTTAAACCAAGCACCATAGCTGTCATGCAACCTTTGCACACAGACACCACTCCCCAAGTAGATCATTGTGCATTTCTTTCTGCCAGGAGTTACAAACTCAGCAAGATTCACTGCTCTGCTTCTACTCTGCTTTTGGAAGCCCCAGAAAGCATGAAATTTACCTCTATACACTGCTACAGCACAGTGGCAAGGAATAGCAAAAAAAAAAATTAGTCTTGAAGAGTTATGCTGATTTATTTTAGCTCCTGAAAGTTATTTTCTGACAAACTAAGCAGTGAGTGTTATATTAAGGATATCCCATTAGTCTCTTTTATAGAAAATAGATGCTTTTGTCTCTTGAAACATCTGGTTTCTGACATAATTGTAACCCATATAAAGGAAACGGTGTTTGTGAAGAGAAAATGAATCATTAATCAGATGAATAAGATGGATAAATTAAGTGAATTTTCTTCTCAATTTGATCTATGTCTTTGACTTTTGTACTGTTGTTGTCAACGATTGTTGACAATATCTATGTGGGGCAAAATGTGCCCGAAACATCAAAATGTCTTCATTATATTTGTTTGCATTGATAACTGTTTTTTTCAATTTTAGCTGATTATGATTAGATCATAAATAACACAGTGACTTTCAGCCAAGACAATAATTCAGTTTTAGAGTTCTAATAAGTGCATGAACAGCTCAAACCAAGCTCAAACCAAGTTCTCATATTTGAATATGTTGAAAGAAGGCTGAATCAGCATGGTAAAGGCTACTGGTCTGAAGTCGCCGGTAGACACTTCACTTGGAAGCGAGTCAGAAAATTCAAAAGGCATAAAATAAAACTAAAATAACCTGTAATAGACTTATTTTGTCTATAAAGGGTCAAGTTATTCTTGACCTTTGAATGGTGCCAGGAAAATTTGGAAGCACGAAAATTTATTACCCATTTATTACCCAGATTGAAATGCAACCTCTGGAAGAGCAGTGTGAGTGCAGGACTCACTGTGAACAGCTGTGGACAATGTATTTGAAAGGGCACTGACTGAATGTGTCATTTAAGTTTGTGCAAGTCTATGATCTGATTTCAGGACTGCAATTTATAATCTTTGGAGTCAAGAATTAAGGCATGTTATTTGGGAGACTAAAATTGTAAAAGCTATTGTGTTCCTCAAGGACAATTTTAGTGTTAACTTCCATATAGTCTTGTCTTCTAACAGAGAAAGAGGGCAAGTAAGTCAGCAAGATCTATACCAACTCTTCCACCCTGTTTTTCATGACTATTTGTGCTTAGTAAGAACCGAACAGTCTTGTGGTTTTAGTTGGCATGATGTAATGGAGGCAAACTGCCTCTTGCTTCTTAGCACTGGTATGTCACAGCCTCTGGGCTTTTTGTTCAGACCTTCTCCTGGTGGCCGTCATTACTATTGATGGGCCCCTTCTGCGCACCTTTCCCTCCTACAAAGTCCATGTATTTATCTTCACAGTGAACCAGAAAATAAGGAAATGTCATTATACACATGGAAAACTGGTGAAAAAAAAAGCAAGTTGATCCAAGAGCGGGCTTTGTACATAGCTTTTCCAGACAAAAGACAGAGTATCTTAACCATTGTGCCAACCTTGTTTTCTAGGTATACTCTTGAAACAAGAGGAGAGTGTTACATTTTCCCGTGTTGGTGGAAATTAAAGTTTTAACAGTTCCTCATAGACTGACACATAGATAGAAGTGAACATATGAGTTGTATTCTGCACTACTTTAAACGTAGCCATTTAACTTAATACCTAAAATTTAGAGCTAACTTTGATAACAAGCTTTAAGAGATGGTGAATTTCTGTTTTCTTCTAATCTGCTGTTAAGTCTTGTTGATGAAGTGCTTTGAAGTTCTGAAATTCTCTAATAAAAATGATATGAATCTGCCAGTCAAAATGTTTTAGCTATATCACCGTCCAGTTATATAGATCACTGTCCAGATATATAGGATTTAGAATTTCTAGATGTTGTAAATCAGACTTTTTTCTTTCTCTTCTGTCAAATAATTCTAATTTAGTGCCAGGCTTGTCCTTACCATGCCAAGAGCAACATGATTTGGCCATGTGTATTAGTATGGTCACAACTCTTTCACAAAATCAGCGTTTACTCTTATGACTTTTGAAATAAGCATGTGCAGAAAGAAAAAAAAAATGCTGAAAATATCAGTGAGTGTAAATGTTTTCCAAACGACTCCCAAGAGGCACCTTTCTGAATGTGAGCTTATTGTTTAGGGTTGTCTGTCTTAGTATTGTCTCATCTCCATATTTAGGTTGCATTTGCTAAGGTAATTTACTGCAGAACCAACAGGAGTTTTGATTCTTAGGAAAGTTTAAAAGCCAGGAGCCCAAGAAGATCCCACTTTGAGGACAGCCCTTTGGGGAGAACCATAGCCAGGCTGATATATCATATGATTAAGCCTTGTGAAGTTGCGCTTCTGAGAAAGGTCTGTTGTAACTTGCTTGCAACCAGGAAGCCTACGAGTGAGTACAGCAAAATATTAAATATGAATGTTTGCTAAATATGCTGAGATTGCTTCTGGTATTTCAGGCAAGAACAGGATGAGACTTTCAGCATCCTATATTATAACCTCGTGCTTTAACTTTTAATTATTTGCTATTAACTTCTAACTATTCTGTGTATTCTTACTTAACTTAATGAACTAGAGTAAAACATCACTGTTTTCATTCTGTGAAACAGAAGATTATATTTTTAATCTTCCCCCTTCTTCTTCTCACAAGAGATAATGGCCAAACTTAGGTTTATCTCAAGTTTAGACAAATCAGTTGGACTCACTTTTTAGATTTTTTGTTATCAGTTTTAACAGATCTCCTTAATTTTTCCAGCTTTCTGTACTCATAACAGCAAAGGTAGTGGCAATGCTGTAGAATTTCATCCCATGATTACATCTCCTTAAATAAGTGCAAATTTGCCACATAAATACCATCATGTCCATTTACGAGTGACTAGTCCAAGTGACATGTCTCGCTACAAACTAATTGCTCAGAGGAAAGTTGAAAATGACAGTTCCAACTCTAGTAGGCAGATGGCAGTGACTCTATACAGTACCAGAGGGAGCGATCTGGAGGCTTTCCAATTCTGGGTCAGGATTTCACATTCAAAACTGAAGCCAGTGGGCATTTAGTTCTTTGCTTGCCATGTTTATGTCCAAGCTCTTCAGGTGTGCATGCAGAGGTTTTGTGGCAGGGAGCTATATTTAAATGTTCCTCTGCACGTATCTTCTGACCACGTCTTTGTAAGTATCTGGGGGATCTCACCTTATACATGATGGTATAAAACTTACATACATTTTTTTGAACTGCACCCAAGTGGTACTAAAGAGGCTGATGTAAAGGACCAGTCAGAGACAGGACTTGACACTCCAGTAGCAAGAAAGAGTTGCCAAGATAACATTGAAAGTGAAGTGATATTGTTCACATTCAAATATTTAATGGAAAAGCCAAATATGCATCTAGAACCAAAACAAAACATGAGGTCATGGCAGGTGCTCATCAGCTAGTAATGACAGAAAAGGAGCAAGCACTTGCTGCCTGTCCTGGAAATAATTACACTCCCTTCAATTATAGCAGCCATCAGAGGCGGTGAGAGGGAACCTAACGAGATATTATGAAAACTAATACTCATGCTAAGGCACTGCTTAGCAGAACTATTCAAAATTGAAGTGAGAAATGATGCTGTGTAACACTGAGCCTCAACCTTTTACAGTGATACGCCCAGTCACTTAGGTAGAACCAGCATTAACTCCTTGTGTTATTAAGACAAAAGAGGGACTACTTAAAGTAGATGTCCTCAAAAACTGTATTTGGCAGCACAGATTTCTTAAGAGAATGATTTACTGAGACAGCAAGTTTGGTTTCTTTTTCATTATAAGATCAATGTTCTCTCTGTAGATTATATATATTTCTCTCTCTCTTTTTTTTTTTTTTTTTTTTTGTAGTTAGTATTCATAGGATCTTTCAGATGAGGAAAGGATGATTTGCAGGGCCTTGCACTCACCTGGACAGTGATGGAGAAAAACTGCTGTAGTGCATGATTAGAGTGTAAGCTCCCAGTCTCAGACTGTGCCTCCAATGGGATAAGCTTTGTTTGCTTACTGATATTAGAGAACAATCCCAATAGAATGGTAAAAAGAAAGATACTTAATTAAGAAATAATTGCTATTATAGGCAGAAGCAGCCTCCTTAATTTCGTCTGTGTTATCCAGCTTCCCACCCTTCTTGAGCGAAATATGTCATGTATCCCCTCAGTTGGACAAACTGAGTAGAAAATGTCCATGACTTGAAATTTGAGGCCTTAAAGGACTGCCGAATTGTGAATGAAAAGAAGCCTCTCTGGTTGTGTAGAAACACCTCCTCCAGAAAGGGCACACATCTTTCATTTGCAACCATCCCCTCTTAGGTAGCTTGTTGCAAGAGCTAATCATCTGCTTCACTTGTGAAAACTGCCTATTTTATTTCCCTTATGTGTCTGGCTTTTGCTGACCAAAACACTTTTGTTATGCCTTTCTTGGCTATGTTAAAGAGCTCTTTAGCTCCTTGTACATTCTTGGAATTAAAACACTCTTTTCTTCATAAATTAGATAAAGTGACTTGATACCTTCCTTTTCCCACGTACACATCCAAGGGCTGTGTGACCTCTCTTTCGCTAGACCATCAGACCAAGGTCTCATGTCTAATAGATGAGAAATCACATTGGAGGAATCAGCCCCTCCGCCCCACTCTGTGCACTTTGCCAGTCTTCTTTGAGAAGAAAGAAATGCATTTGTCTATATTGAAAATGCATTTTTTTTGACTAGGCTGAGCTTACTAAGCCACCCGAAGTGCTCTGTAGGATTTCTGAGGTCTCACCTTCTGTGTGGCCAACCAGTGCAACCAGGCACAGCTTTTACACTTGGGGCCATCCATGAATATGCTGAATAACATGATACTAATCTCTGCAGAGCTTCACAAAAGCTTATAATCCATGATTTGTTTTCACTGAGCCTGTGCTATATTGATATTACGTAATTCTAATGTGATTAAACAAACATGATATTCAGGCAAAGAGCCCTTTCAAAAATGTAGGGCATCTAAACAGTTATTGAGCTTGACCAAACTTTTATTCAAGGTCAAATCTGAAAGGTTTTTAAGAAGACATCCTTCTAAGAAAACTAGTTGACATTAGCTAAATTGTTAGTAATAGAATTCTATATTCATCTCCTCCACTGCTTTTTTGAAAACAGATATTGGGCTAGTTATTTAGCAGTAACACTGTAGGGGCAGTAATCTCTTCAGTTTACTTCCCAGAGTTCTCAGAGCAAACTATGAATAGAGGCAAATAAAAACACTTGTCTTAGATTTTGTTTGGTTCTTTTTTTTCTCTCTTTTCTCTTTTTCTTTTTTTTTTCCTAAATAGAAAGGAACAGGAATTCACATTCTCGTATGATACAGACATAACGTCCTAAAAGAGTGGAATCTTGCAATTTGAAATATAAGCTATTCTTAAATAACCTCTTCTAGCAGTGTTTTTCTTTCTCTCCTCCCATTCAGCGCTGTTCATTATTCGCCCTGGCTATGGACAGATAGCCTTTTTACAGTGTGTACATCCCATATTGAATGTAATCAGGTTATGATTGCTGGTCCCTTGGCAACCGCCATCTTCCAGTCCAGTGATTAATTCATCTTTATCCATCATAATGAAGTTCAAACTAATTATCTAATGTCATAGCCAGTAACATTTTTAGGGGAAAAAAAAATAATACAGTGATGTTTTAATCCTGGCTTTGTGGGATCCTAGCATATGCAAACCAAATTTAAGTCTCTAGGAAACAAGAATGAAGGTTTTTTTCCATATACAACAGACATAAGAACCAACTCATCATCTTTTCCTGGTGTTTATTAGCATACATGTTGGGACATATATATTAAAGATCATGCTGTTTTGAGTTATTTATTAACAAAAATACACTAATGATATTTTTTCAAACAATCCTTCTTCCTTACCATATATCATAAGCTACTCTCAACACACTGTAGCCAGAAATGAACATTCCTGTCAAGTAAATTGCCTTTCAAGGATGTAATTATAAGTGAGAATTTTCCATTCCCTCTGTTTATATCTCAGGCTCAGAGCTTATGAATACAGGCAATTAAAATTTGATTCTGGCAATGTCTTTTCCTACTAAATTATTATTTTATACTTCCAAGAGGTGGAATAAAAACCCTGTGCAGAGCTCTGCTCTTCTGCAGCTAAACTGCTTCTAGAACTTGGGCCAACTCATTTAAATTTAGCTTGAGTGTCTCTAAATTGCATGCTGCAATGCTGAGAGACCTTTCAGCCTCCTGTTAAATCCTGAGCACCTGCAATACCTAGTGCTGAACCACTGCTTGCAAAAAAATTCTTTTGTCTCTGCTAGAATTATTACAGGTTCCCATTCACCAGTTGGAGATTTCTGTTTTACCATTTTATTTTAATTATTTAAATGAGCAGGTTCATGCCTCACATGGAGGGACCAAGGAAGCTCTCTATAAGGATGAATGAGTTTGCCATGTCAAAAAGACACACAGCCCAGGACACCACGTGCCTGTGCAGAGTGGTACTCAGTTTTATTAGATCAAAGCCAGTTTCTTTTAGAACTGCCAGAGATATCAGACCTCAGTAAAATTATGATGGCAACTGATTTAAACAGATGACAGCCTATTCAGAAATACAGAGATATTTTGTTCAGATCTAAGCACTCTGTGACTGACAGTTTTGTGCGTTGAAGTCCTCCATTTTACATATGTATTTAAAGAAATCCAAATGGGAAAGGCCCTTCAGTCAAATATTTATGATTGCTGTTATTCTCTCTCAGAAAACAAACAAAAAAATAGCCTTCTTGAGCTTTTAGCTCAAGCATCACAGAATGTTAAATATGTGACCATTTCATAGTGATTTGATGAAGAAAGTATGTGGTAACCCTAAATATGCAGAATCAGCCAATAACATGTGGTGGTATAGTTAAAATGCTATGGAAAAACTCTTCAAGACATACTTGACATATATCATATGCCTTACTGGCATAGCATACACACAAAAAGAAAAGAATTAAAATAAAATATACAATTAAAAAAAAACACCCTAAAATTCATGGTTTAAACTGTTCCCAATAGGTAGTTTGAACACACAAAAGACTGAATGAAAAGTAACCTAAGAATATGTAAAGTGTTTCTATAAGGAAACCAGTATCATTTCTCTAAAAATACAGAGAGGAGAAAACGCTTTCCTTCAGGAATGTATCTAAAAATATTATTGCCTGTACTACTGCAGAGATGGTAACCATGACTGTGTCTGCATCAGTAATACCTGAAGCTGTCAGTAGTGCTTATTTGGAACTTTGACTGTTCTGTACAATATAAAAACCTACAGTGAGATCTGTTGTGCTCCAGGATGGGGACAGGAGACTGAAATTGTAAGGCAAATTGACCTTCCCAAAATATGGTACCCTGCAAGCTAAATGGAGTCCTTAGCTCAGGTCAGCAGTATCAGCATCTCCTGCTTCATTGCAGTAGCACTGTAGGTTATAGAGCCTCTAATGAATCAGGTCCCATGTTTCTCCATCCTGGCTCATCCAAGATCAGGTCCTTCCATTATGGCAATTAGATTTGAGCACATCTCTGGTGAAGTGCTAAATTTGTTGGCCTCCGTCATGCACTTCTGGTGCCTTATCATTGGAGAGAAAGCCAAGCAGGCCCCAGCGACTTGTGTCCCGGCCAGCACATTTTGCTGACTCTAGCGATGGTTTTGGTGTGAGTCAGTGTTGGCTGCCTCCCTCTTCTGAAGCCAGGCAGTGCCTGTATCCACATGGGCTCCACCACAACGTGGAAGCAGCAGTGGGACAGGGCAATGGGAGATAGCAGTGACAAGATCCAGTCATCCGTGGGGTGCATTCCTTGGGTGGCAGGTCAAGGGAGATGATCCTGACCCTCTCCTCAGCCATGGGGAGGCCACATCTGGGGAGCTGTGTGCAGTGCTGGGCTCCGCCGACCAAGAGGCACATGGAGAGAGTCCAGTGCAGAGCTACAGAGCTGGCCGGGGGACTGGAGCTTCTCTCCTAGGAGTAAAGGCTGGGGGAACTGAGCAGACCCAGCCTGGAAGAGTGACCTGCAGGTCACCAGCCATGGACATGTTCAAAAGCCACGTGTGCAACGTGCCCTGGGTGACCCTGCTGGAGCAGGTGCCTGGACTAGACCGATCCCTAGAAGTCCCGTCCACGCTCAACTGTTCTGCAGTCCCGTATGAGGGATAACTGCGGGTGTTTTCCCACACACGGGCTGCGTCTACCCCTTCAGCCCTTCTCCCTTCCTGCCTCCGGCCGTGCGCCCAGAGCCGAGGCGGCGGCTGGGGATGTAGAAAGCGTCGCTGCTCCCGCTCCAACGTGCCCGGAACGGCGGCCGAGCCCTCAGCCCCACGGCCGGAACCCCCTTCCCCGCCCCACGGCCGGGACCCCCTTCCCCGCCCCACGGCCGGGACCCGCTTCTCCGCCCCCGCGCTCGCTGCAGGAGGCAGCTCCGCGGCAGCGACGCCCCCGCGCGCAGGGGAGGGCCGGAAGGGGAGGAAGGAACGGGGAGAAGGGAAGGAAAAAAGACGCGATAAAAACGGCAGGTGCGGCGGGCGGGACGGGAGAGGCGCGCGCGGGGACATCGCTGCCCCCACTGCTGTGATGAGCTGGCGCCTGGTCTCTGCGCAGAGGTGGGCGCGGGGCACAGGGACGGGCACGGGGCACGAGGCCGGGGCTGGGGCCGGGCAGGGTGGCCCCACCGCCCCCCGCAAAGCGGGCTCCGTGCGGGCGGGTCGGGCGCTTGGCTGGGCCGGGGGGGCCGCAGCGGGGCGAAGGGACGAGCTGGTCCCCGTGGCCCGCCGGTGCTTCGGCCCACCTGTAAGGTTGGTTGGGTGTTTCCTTGATTGCTTTCCAATATTTTTATATTATAGTTGTCATTTATTTATTTATTGTCGGGCATGCCCGCTTTCTGCCCCAGTTGATGTGAAACTGGATGCTTGAAGCCTTACCTAATGCAAAACAGAAGGGGGGAGAAAAAAAAGCAAATTGTAGTATTTCTTGTCTCTATCAGTCTTGAACTGGCTTAACGTGCTGTTTAAATACGTCTCTATCCTGTAGGTGGCATGACACGCTCTAGTGCCAGTGTTTCATTCATACGTTATAGAGATGCCTTATAGGTGTCCGTAGAGTTATTGTTGCAGCCTGGTCCCGCTCCGCTCCGCGTGAGGTGTTTGCTGGGGCAGCCGGGGGGACCTGGCTGCTCGCGAGGAGCCGGAGCGCGGAGCGGGAGCGGGGAGCGGGAGCGGGGAGCGGGGAGCGGGGAGCGGGAGCGCGGAGCGGGAGCGCAGAGCGGAGCGCGGTGCGGAGCGCAGTGTAGAGCGGAGCGCGGAGCGGGAGCGCGGTGCGGAGCGCGGAGCGGGAGCGCGGAGCGGAGCGCGGAGCGGAGCGCGGAGCGGAGCGCGGTGCGGAGCGCGGAGCGGAGCGCGGTGCGGAGCGCGGTGCGGAGCGCAGTGTAGAGCGGAGCGCGGTACGGAGCGCGGTGCGGAGCGGAGCCCGCGCTGCCCGGGAGCGGCGCTCGCTCGGGGTCGGGTGATCAAGAGGGGCCCCTTTGCCCTTTCCGTCGGGGCCGTTTGGCCTGAGGCCAGGGGAAGGCTTCAGGCTGGCGCATCCCGTTTAAGGAGGTGCAAAGGACCGTCCCAGACGCCCTCCTCCCCCGTTGTTCCCCCCGCCTGGCAGCGCATCAAGCCCACTTCGCTTTCCTTGATCCCCTGTTCGTCTTTACATATATGTAACAAAGAAAAAAAAAAATCAAAAGTCTTGAGTTTCCTTTGCATCAGCGAAGTCTCAGTGTTCTCATCTTTGCTGGGATTTGGCTTCTCTTTTTCTTCAGGCTTTTGATGACTGACTTCAGTTTCCAGTGCTTGGGAATTAGGTTATGTGCACGTTTCCAGTGCATCTGCCTCTTGGGAAAGAATGTCAATTCCAAAAGAAATTTTGTTTTGTGACGCAAGTTGAATAGAAATCAGACATTGTAGCGCAAGAGCCATGGATTTCTTTCTAATTTAAAAAAAAAAAAAAAAAAAAAAAAGTTCAGTGGTACTGATGGAAAAGTTTTATCTTGATGGTACGAGCATCCTTAAAAGTATTGTCTTGGCAAATGGTTTTTAGATATTTGATCTTTAAAAAATATTTAAGAATACAGAAGGGTAATGCAAGGCAGACATGTTATATACTTAAAAAATAAAAAAGGAAAAACTTGCTGGAAAATGTTTTTTTTCAGTTTTCATTTGTATGAAATGGCTGCTTCAAACGGCTATTCTAACTTTGTCCCTGTTTTGAAGTGAGTCAATAAAAGAAGCAAGGGAGGGAGACAAGAAAGCCAGTTTCCACCTATCTACTTTTCTGATGAGACTGCAACTTTTGTTGAGGTATACAACCTACAGCATAATATGAGAGGCATTTGCAAACAGTCATACAAGGACACCAGTTAAACCACAGAAGTGTTACTCAGCCTAAAATTATATTATTTTAATATAATTAGCTGATATACTTAGTTTTTAACAAATACCCAATATAACTAAATGCACTGGAATTTGTCCAAGATGCATTACAAGAATCTTGTTTGATTATTTATTTTTTTATTTATTTCCTGGCCTGAAAAGCATTTGCTGAGTTCCATTACAGGCAGCCTCCATAAAGCATAAAAGCATTACGCTTGTGTGCTTTATTTTAGACAAGCCATAGGAAACGAGGCTACGTATTGGTTTTGCACTGTAATGCTCTTCCTATATGTTGTGTTTATGTTCAGCCCTGAGGCTTATGAAAGCCTGGGTAGATTATTTATCATGAGCTTTATTTTACAGGGAGCGGATAAATCCTGCTGAAACGCCCTGTCCCTCCCAATTCTGAGGCTCCTTTGTCTGCAGTAACGACTCTTATTTTTTGACAGCAGTAGCAGTGGTGATAAAGACTCAGGTACTTTGTCAGTCGTTTAGGTTTGAACAGAAAATCGGCTAATTCCCTATCCTTATCCATCCCCCTCCCCTCGCTCCACTCCGAGAGGAGATATATCTACAGAGGGGAAAACAGCCGAAATGCTTCATTCTTTGCGGTGGGGGATGCCCTCCTTCTGTCCTCCAGCTTTGCTTTTGTATTAAGTGAGGGAGGTGGAGGATAGGGTAGGGAAAAAAAAAAGATTCTTTTTAGGCTTTTTTTTTTTTTTTAACCTTTAAAACTGCTGATTTTTGCATCTTGAGGTAAGTCACTAGATATTTCTTTTATCAGTCAAAAGATTTTCAATATCCTTCCAGTGGGTTGTGTTCAAGGTAAGAGGTAGAGCCTGGCAGAATGACATGAGCACGTGAGTGCCCTTTGCTGTCACTTCAGGCCCTCATTTAGGTGGATCTCTTCTTTTTAGCTTTCTGTACGCGTAGCTCTCCTGCTTTAACAGCAAGCTGAGGTGTTCTTTGTCTCTGATTCCAGGTTAGACCGTTAGAAGAGAATTAAAATGCAATGCAGATTTGTGAAGAGATGGTAGTGCCATTCACACTTGGCTATAGAGGATAAGACAGACGTGTGTCTCTTTCCACCCCCATCACTTGGGCTCGGTGACTTTTCCAAAGTCCAGAGATATCTGTTGGATTTTTTTTTTTAATTGTTATTTAAAAGTAATGCCCACCATTTTTTTTTTAATGTATATCTCAAATCATTTAAAGTGAAATAGGCGTAATGCCATTCCAGGTAGATGCTGGAGGAATTCTCCATGCCCTGCCAGCAGAGAGGGGAGAGATTGCTGTAAGTATTTGAACATCTGATACAACCGGCTGGAGGTTCCACAGTGAGACGGTAGCAAATGGTGAATAAAATATTTGTTCTTTTGAAGGAGTCGTGGCTACTGTTATTGCCAGGCTTCATTTGTCAGGCTTCCAGTTATTAAAAACTTTGTATTGTCAGTTAATACTCCCTAGTTCATCCTAGCATTATATACTGCAGCTGCCCAACCGGTCTGGTTGGGACTGCCCTGCTAATATCGTTTCATTAGGGTTTCTGGGACACGAGTTTAATGCACCACAAATGAAGTCCTCTCAGTATTTCAGGCCACGGTCACCAAGTTTGTCAGGCTGTACAGACACTGTGGAAGCAAAACTCTTCTGTCCAAGCTGTACCCCTTTGTAAGGGAAAGGGTTCTCTCCATGGTGCTTGCTTGCATCCACCTTCCCATAGCCCTCCCCTCCCGGACAAGCATCTTGTCCTGTGTGTGTTTCAAGAGCAGGACGCACTAACTCTGCTTTGAGGAACGGCCCAAATAAGTTCCTGTTGTTTTGTATTCGGTCTGTACTGCTGGTTGAAGTTTAATCGGGAGCTGATATTAAAGCTGAGGGAAGTGTGAGGACAGTGGTAGGTCTGCACCTTAATTCAGCTCGGGGCTCATACCTGCCCACAGATCCCTGCCATTTCACTGCTGCAGCTTCATTAAACCCCTTCCTGGTGTTTTAGCTTCTCGGTTTCACATTGTGGATATTCAGAATAGCTGATATAGCACAAATTATTCATATAATTTAGTATTATGCAATTTCTGCATATATTTTATAGAAAGCAATTTCTGAGGCAGTGAGAAGAATCACCAGTGTGTAAAGAGGTGTTTGATCAGGTGCTTGAGGTACAAGCACTTCAGGACATTTGTTGGAAGACCTCGGTGAAGCGTCGGGACGTAGCTTCCCCTCTGCTTACCACTGTCAGACCAGCCGGGTGGTTAACAACCCTCAGCAGGCGCTTTGGAGCCCTGGGACTCTGCTCCATCAGGCGCCCGCCTCCCCAGGTGTGTTCCGCAAGTGTGTGACAGTGACGCACACCGTGCCAGTCCTCAAGGGCCTGTGCCGGGGTTTGCCGCTGCGCTAGGCATCGGATACTGCGAGTGAGAGGAGGCTCTTTGGCTGCCTCGGGGGATTCGGACTTGTGGAAATCAATAGCTTCCTCCCAGGCCTTTAAGCTGCTTTCTATTGTGCCGAGCCCGATACAGTAACACGGAGCTGCTGAAGATGCCTGTTGTGCTGATCTTGGAGCAGGGGCAATGTAAGGAGATACCGCTCTGAGTACCTGGGACAAGGGAACACAGGATGCTTTATTTCGAAGAGGAAAATCTATTGCCAGGGCTGACCCGAAAGCAATTAGTGGTTCATCTAATTGAATCAATGAATTCACCTGTGCAGTCTATTATAGTGTTCCAGAGAGATCAGTTCCAGGCTCAATTTAGTACAGCTAGATGAAGGGTTATAAAGATTTATAATGGATTACCTCTTTCTACCCACTGAGCGGAGGCTTTCTTAAATAGAAGAGCACCCTGGCAATTTCTAGCAAGGAATAGGATATGTATGGTTTTGCCACAGAAAAATATTATTGATGTGGCTACTGTATTTCCAGGATTGTTAAGCTAAACTTATGTTTCTCCTTGTAACTGGGCACATTTAAATAGATTGTTGAAATAAAACCCAACAACATGGTTTTTCACCATCTCTGAAAGCAAAATTCAAATGCTGTCTTGTTTTAGATGTGTAAAACACAGCATTTAGTAAAACTGAACTGAAAGAGTTGTGATTATGCCAATGACATAAAAGGCATCCTCTGTCACAACCAAAATCAGTGCAGTATATATTGCTTTTCTTGCCCTTTTCTCACTATGTACTACTTTGGACAGAGCTTTCACAGCCATCAAAAAGAAAGAATGCTAGATGCCTGTAAAATTCACAGAGAATCTTGCTGTGCTAGAAGTAACCTTAGACATGGCAGCTTTCAGCTATGAAGGACATCGCTACAAAACTCCCAAGGGAATTTTTTAACAGAATATTTATTACATGAAATTGTTGTTTATACGCACAAACTACTTCGAGTTCTAGTTTCTAATAGAACAAATTTTGTATGGGTGGCTTCATCCTCCCTCTGAATGTATTGAATATGATGTAGGATTCAGAATTTATTATAACTTTCTGTATTGATCGACATTTCAGAGTGCTTTGAAGGAAAAAAATGCCTGTTGAATTTTGAAGGAAAAAAATGCATCTATTTAAAGTAACTTGAGTAAATGTTCAGCATATATACTTCATAAAATGTTATAGTAGTCTACAAAGAGTATTTTCCTGCAGTGAGGGTATTTCCTTCCTCAGTAACAGCTGGATCTTTCTCCTCTCCCTCTTTCTGAATTTAGAGGCCATGGCTGTCTTTCAGAAAGGTTAAAGTGGTATGGCACAATATTGTCCTGGGTTTTATTTATTTGCTACAGCTCATTGTATGTGTGATTCCTCTATGATCCTCACATGGAGAATTTTACATAAATAGAAAGCATTACAGTTTGGTCTATCCAAAACCTGTTGAGTGCTCTAGGTCCAGCACATGTCACTTGTTTGTGTTTAATCAGGCTGCCATTTTTCTCTAGGCTTTCTCAGTGATGCTAGAAACCCATCCAAAATGTAAGTGCTAGAACTGAGCAGGGCGATGCTATGAGAAACGTCCTGGCTTTTTGTCCACAGAGGTCCTGCAGCCCTTTCAGCTACTCTATAGATAGGTGTTTCACAGGTAAACATGGAAAATAGAGAGGAGAGGGAAGAAATGAACAGAAGCGGTTCCTATTTTTGGCACATGTCTGCTTGTACACGTCAGGTGTGCACAAACTGGGTCGGCTTTGATGATAATCTGAACCAAATTGTTTGACTTTGTAATAGTACCTGGGCAGGAGTCGCAATTCTACATCTTCAGATATCACAGCAAAGTTAAAAGCAGCTTACCTGACTGATAAGTATAGACTTATCAGGATTTCTGTGTGCTACTTATATGATTATTACTTATGTGATTATTATCATTATTACTGGGACAGGCTGCCCAGAGAGATTGTAGAGTCTCCTTCCCTGGAGGTCTTCCCAACCTGCCTAGATGCCACCCTGTTCCGCATGCTCTGGGTGTCCCTGCTGGAGCAGGAGAGTTGGACTAGGTGGTCTCTATGGCTCCCTTCCAACCTCAACTGTTCTGTGATACTTGGATCCAATTAATATGCAATGTATTTTTGCTTGTTATTTTTCGGGATCCCTAGGATAATGAATTTCAACCTGTTGCACACATTAATTAATGGTACCCTGTGTCATTTGCATGCTCAGGAAAAACAACTGTACTTTGCATTTTTTCACCCAGATGGAAAAAAACCTACTTCAGCAGTAAGGCATAATTTTCAATTGAGAAATCATCAATATGTGGAATATTTCTGTCACAGCTGTGGAAAATAAGCCCTGAAATCAAAACTGGTAAATGAGAATTCAATTCCAGTAGCTTTTTTTCTTGCCTAAAAAAAGCATAAATAAGACATAATTGATGTTAAATCTAATTTCAGTAAATTGTAGCACACAAAAAATGTGGCAACAGCTATGAAGTTCTTAGTGTAATATGTGTTAATCCATTTTTTAAATGTTAATTAATCTGAAGTAGGCAGTTGTGTAGTTATTCTGAAAATGTTCGGTGTTAATTTTTGTACATTAAAGTCAGTCTGTGCTAAAATGGATTTAATAGAATGGCCTTTGGTTTGTACTCATGGTCTTCAACTCAGATTGGTTGATTATGTGGTCAAGGGATTGAACAGTTAAAAACAGAAGTGAAAATCAGCCTTTGAGTGTGGTGTTTTTAAGTCTTTCATTGGATGCAGAGATGCTTGTGGGGAGGTAGGATGCCAAAAAAAGACTACTGCATCCCAACTGATCACTTCTGATGCCGCAATAACACTAGTAATATTAGTTTACTTGGCTTTACACTAGCTTATGTGCTGAAAATTAAAACAAAGGAAAACAGCTGCAGTGTATATTTCCATGTATTTTAAATAATGTGACATTCATCTTTTTTTTTTTTTTTTTTTTCCCCCTCTTGCTGTAGAGGGAAAATTGAATTTTAGTCCTGACACCAAAGGCATATTTCATTATGCAATCATTGAGATCCCCAAGGACAGGTTCATAGCAGGCTCAAGTACACATGGAGGCAAAATATAATAATAACATCAGAGAATATCAGTGTGCAGAGCCCCACGGGACTTGCAGGGGAAGGGACTTGTTCACAGCTACCACACAAAACATTCCCTTGATCCATCTTGTGATAGTGTTGATGAAGCCCATCACAAATTTCCTTGAGGTGACATTACATAGCTGTCATTTGTGGAATGTTTTTAAAAATGTTGGTAAGACACCTTGAATAAAGCTCGTTATTTTTGTTATTTCCTTCCTTTCTTACAGGAGCTAATATCCATCTGTTACTGTTCAGTGTGTTAGAGATGAGCAGTGCTGGAGCTGCTCGAGTAGCACAGTTGTACTCAGGGTATTTGTTATTGCCACTGAGGATTTGGTGGGAAGCTATTAGCATTACTGGGTGAAGTTCCACCAAATCTAAGTAAAGATGAATAAAGGGTTATCACTAAGCTCTTAATAAAAGCAGTTAGTGCTTATTTTTTTCTGTTAGTTAGGTGATGAACACTTCTAAACATTGGATGGATTCATTTGTGTATACCATGAATATTGTATTGTAATAGAAAACAGTGAATATTGCAGACAGGTATGAATCTTCCCCGTCCCTGAGTCTTAGGGTTTACAAGTAGCATTCAAATGCACAAATGCTTCTCTGCAGCTTCTGTAGACTAAATAAGGAAAATGTGCATGTATAGATGAATATACTTATTTCAGTATTGAATTTAGGAAGATGCTAATTGTTCATTCAAGCCACTTTTCTGAGAGGGAGCAGGCTGGATGAAAGACCATGTGTCTAATGCCATGATTTAAATGAGTTTAATGTAGTCTCCAGCCGAGTCCAGAGCATGTTTGCGCTCTGTCACAGGTGGCAGTCGCTGCTCGCCGACAGCCTGTGAAATGGAGGTGCCACACTGATGAAGGCAGCACGAGCAAGGGAAGGGGACATTGCCAAATGGGCAGGAGAAGGGGAACTGGGGAGGATGGAACAAATCCTGGAGAGTGACTCACATAAGGATTTCATGTAGATAACTTTCAGATTATGCATCTTCCTTTTTTGCAGCTCTCACCCTGTTAATTCCTCCTGTCATGCCGACGCATAATTGTGTTTACTGTGTAAATCCCAAATACAAACCTTATTTGAAATACTTTGCCTGGTTTACAGCCTTGAAACTCCACGTCCATATCTCTGAGGTAGAACCCTTATTGCTCTTAGGGATTGCCCTTAGGGCACTGTGAACCATGGCAGATATTAGGAAGCTCACTCGGAAGTCCCAACCTCCTTGCCTCTAATAAATAACTGATCCCAGGTTGGTTAGAACTGACTTATCTGTATGACTTAGTGTGCTTTGCTAATACACACTAACACACTTGGTAATAATTTCTACTTGAATTTTGCATAGTAAAACTGAAACCCAAGTGTGCTTTGGCTGCCAGCACTTGCCCAACACTTGCAATAAATCTCTTCTCCACTTTCTCCTTCTACCTCTCTTGGGAGAACCTGAGGAAAGGAAAACAGAGCAGAAGCACACGATGCTGTCCAAGGCTCTGGAGTCGGATCCTGCAGCCCAGCATGGATATGATGCTGCTGTGATTCATGTGTGTTTACTGTCACGGAGGAAAGGAACTTGACTTCCTAACCGCAGTGCGAATATTCAGTTTGATGCTGTAGCACTGCTTTGAAATGCTCCTCTCTGATGTAGCCAGTTGGTCCTGAAAGCCAAGATTTTGTGTCTGAAGCGGTGCATGCTGGGAAGAGTATATAATGCCATCTCATGTCCCTGGAGGAGTAAACCAGCTGTGAAGGACCTGCAAATTCCCCTGTAGTGAGAATGTGTGCTGCATTTCTCTGGTTTCTCTTCTGGAGATTACTTTAGCTAGTTTCTTTAAAAAGAAGGCAAGCTGCTTGGATTTGGTGGAGGATCTTATCTATCTATCTATCTATCCATTGCATATTAACAGACAACAAGAACTCTTGCGGTATGATGCCTGACATCTAAAATGCTCATGAATGTCATATCCTCTGATGTGAAGGAGAGGGACGGCATGCTCATGAGCCTCAATGTATAAGAGAAGTGCAGAGCCTTTGCTATCTCCTTCTTTGTGCCACTCTGCTGCATTACCAGTAGAAAGAAACTGGAGGGAGGGAGAGAGACTGCTTTTCCATCATGGGCTTCATCTTTTTAGTGAAGAAATAGGAAGAAAGAGGGAGGGAGCTGCAGGGAGAAGGGTCCGAATGAATGAGTACATCATGGAAGTTGTTCCATATGGGAAATAGGTATGTTGACAAGGATTGTCCCTATAAATTCTCCTTTGTCACTTCTTAGAGAAGAGATTTTCCTGATCTTTCACACTTCTTTCCAAGCCTTGCTTTCTAATGACAGTATAGCAGTGAAACGGAGTCCCATCAAAGCCTGAAGGTTTCCAGCTTAAATCTGAAATGAAATGTGAAGAAACCTGGCAGGGTCTGAAATGTGCTCAGACCCTTGAGAGCGATTTTGGAATTCAGCTCAGGAAATTATGTGCAGTGCTTTTTCAGGCAGAGAATTGTATTGATTAATCTTTTCTTTCTAATTTTTCAACAGAAATTGGCAAGATCGATCAAGATATCTATAAATACAACACACCGGGATTCACTGGCTGCCTCTCCAGAGTACAGTTCAACCAGATCGCTCCACTCAAAGCAGCTCTGAGGCCTACCAACATCTCCTCTCACGTGCACATCCAAGGAGAGCTAGTGGAGTCCAACTGCGGCGCGTCCCCCTTGACAATCCCACCCATGTCGGCCGCTACAGACCCGTGGCACTTAGATTCGGGTGAGTCTGGGGCCGCTCGACATGAGTGCAGGAAAGAGATATATCTGCCCTCCCCTCAAAGGAAAAATGATTACAGTGAGGCAATTTATTGACTATTGTAGGACAATTACCACAATTACCACAATTACCACAATTACCACAATTTCACAACATGAAATACAAAACTGCAGTACAGGAGAATTTCTGCTACTTCTACATGCATACTTCTACATGTTTTTAATCACAGTTAAGTCTGTGGAGCAATGTAACCTTGTTGTAGCAACAGGCAGCACTAATCTATTTAGCTCCTTCTAGTACCTTCACATTAGAGTTCAGTTCATTTGTGTTCGGAGTTCATGGTGTATTTGCATTTTAAACATATTATTTTCAAAAAAATATGTGCAAGTTTGTTTGCTGCCTCCACATTTTAAATAGGGTAGACAGCAAAGCTTCAAGTTTATAGTCCCTTGTATCCTGCTTCTCTGGCACATTGTTACCTATCACAACAAGTTTTCAGGCTTGAGGCATTAGGAAGATATTAAATCTTAGGAGAGTTTAGTTTAGTGTCAGGGAATTTCAGCATTCTAGTTTGTTTATAATTTGCCTTAGTTTTACACTAATTGAATCTTCATTTTGGACCTCGCTGGTGTGATAGTACTTTCTTTGTAGCCGTGCAAGTGAGGGCTACTGGTATGGATGAAAGTGTTGCTTACGGTAGCATTTCTTATTTTGGATTCCTAATAAGTGAAAATATTCTACTCAGCCTCATTCAGAAGTATATATACACTCTATTTTTAAGCATAAATGTGTTTATAAACTGCTGATTTGTTTTTCCATGCTTGAAATGTCTGCTTTCCTTAGGCCATGTTTAATGAGAAATGCCATTAAGAACAAGCACATCCAACTCATGTCGAAAATGAAAAGCAAAAATGATGTGCTGATCCTAGCATTCTCATACAGTTTTGTGACTGACAGTCTTTGATAGTATATAATACTCCTTACTTTTGAATATGGGTTTTTTTTTTTAAATCTTGCTCCTTGTAATTCAGATACTTCAAAAAAAAAATTCTGTTCCCTTCAGGTTTATATAATGAGGTGGAAGTTCACACCTGTATCAGGTTGTGGCCAGATTCTGCTTTCATTTTTACTGGTGTAAATTAGAAGGAAAACTGAATCTGTCATGGCTTGCTTCTAATTGTTTTTTGTCCAAGGTATTTGAGGATGTATCTTTCTGTCAATCTTGGTAAGATAGCAGGACACATATATGTGTGTCTTAAAAACATATGCTGAAGTTATACATTTATTTCCTCCCAAAGTCAAGCAATACCAAGCAATTCCTTACAGAGTTACCTTCTAGCTCTTTAATTGGGAAATGGGACAGATGTTTACAAGAAGAAGGGAGATGTTTGAGGGCTGAGAATCCCAAGTGTAGATGTTGTACAAGCAATACCATATTGTAAAAGCTTTCATTACCTCCTTGCAGCCATCTCTTTGTAAGATTTCAGTGCATCTCTTCCTCGTTTATAACATGCAATCTCCCACCTGAATTTTTTTCATCAGTAATCTGTCTGATCCTTTTGTTTTTTTTCTATCTGGAATTTTCGTGTCAGTTTGTGCCTGAAGGTTATATCCCGTGTTTCTTTTTCTGTAGAAGCACATTTGCAAGCCAGGCTACAACTGGATTTATGTTAGACAGTCAAGCTGTTGCTGATAGGTCAGGTGTAGTGAAGGGAGGTCCTGTTTGCCCCAGCCTGTGGTGCTCCTCTTGTATCTGTTGCTCAGGGTTGCTCAGTCTCCTTCTGGAAGCCACGCTGAGTCGAGTAGGTCATCCCACTTCGTGGTTTTCTGCTAAGGAACTTCTGTGCCCTGAACAAGTCAGGTCTGGTTGGAGTGGAATGAAATTTCACAGCAATGGGGTGTTATTTCACAGGGGCAGGAGTGAAAGCATGTCTAATTGTATTTGAGCACTTTAAGACTTTCAAACCAGGTAGAAACTTTAATTCACAAGTCTGCAGTTATATTTCCACAATAGAAAGAACAAGGTGGTCACAGCAACCCCTTCTATCTATCAACTAAGAACAACTCAGTCTTTGTACAAATATCTTGGTGATCAGACACAGCTGGCTCTGTTTCTGTCTCAGAAAAAGTATATACTATAGATGGCATAACCTTGGCCTCACACACAGACGATCTTGATGACTGGTGAATGAATGTGTTATTTTGGTGTCATTTCACATCAGCAAGTTGGTATTTTGCACTCAAAGTTCTTTTTATGTGTTTCCCAAACCTTATTAAGAGGCTTTCTAACAAAGTGTGTGAAAAGAGAAAATGAAAAACTGGACTAATAAATAGATTCCCAGTGGTTCTAGAACTGGCATATTCATAGTGCTCTTACTGTGATTTTCCTCCTCTGCTGAACTGGCCAGAGGGGCAAAGACAGTGAGCTCTATTGTAACTCACAGAAATGCCTGTGATTCTGCTAAAGCAAAACCCATGAAACATTCACACTCATTCTTTCACAAAGCAATGGTTTTAAAGAACATGGCTATGAAAACAGCAGTTACTGTTTGTCATTTCATACATGCACTTTTCTGTATTTTTTTATTATCATAGCACCTGTTTCATTTTAAATAGATTTAACAAAGCATAACAATAGAGGTCGGGAAATGAAGAGAAAAAATATCCTCTATGAATCCTGTATGAACCTTGTCTGGCAAGTATCATATGGTTTAAGTTTCATTCTGTCACATACTCTGAGCTTCTCCTGATTCATATTTGGGGTTAAGTGTAGATTTATAGCTTTGTTTCTCAAAACCTGTCACATTGAGCTTTGAGGATTGAAAGATGCTGTAGGAGAGGATCAAAGATAAGTGGCTAACTAGGACAACTACACTGGAAGACAAATATAATGACCCTTTCACCTTTAAATTATAACACTGGATCAGATGATGAGTAATCACCAGGAGATGCTAACCAAGTTCTGCCTGACAGGTGACCTACATGAAATATTTGCTTTAAATGCTCTTCTGCGGTTACCATATGGATGCTTCTTGCTGGCTGCAAAACATTTTGGATGCCTATAAAGAGGCTAAGGGATAAATCATAAAGGTATACATCAGTCAGTCATTTGCCAGTGACTCTTGCAGTCAAGCTCAGGATTTCAGTGAGGAGAAGCTTGCTGACGGATTCCCGGCATGAATAAATACTCAGTTCATTGTCCCTCTCCTTCTACATTTTAGCCTGGAAATAGCATATGTTTCAGCTCTACAGTATTGGTATTTCTCCATTCTCTTTAAATTCTTTTTCTCATTGTTAGAAAGCTGCCTGCTTTCCTCCTCCGCCCCTGCTGGCCCTCTGCCATGCTGCAGCAGCGTTATCTTAAACCAGGCCCGTGGTCTGCTTGGAAGTATTTTGGGAATGTGTAGCCTTTCCCTGTTGCCGTGGTGATGCTTTCTTGGTAGTGATGAAGCACCAGAATCCAACAAGTCATTCTTTGCAAGAATGTGACGTTTTGATGCTTTGGGGAGAAAAAAAAAAAAAGCGGTACCTGAAAACAGGCTGATTAACAACGTAGTTCCCTTCCCTTCCTGTGTTTTTTCTCCCAAATCCATTGGGTTAGCTCATGTGAGACAATCCAGTTTGCCTTGGTTATATCAAAAGAAATGTAGCAACTGGGGAAAAAAGAGTGTGAACAATGGCATTGTTTTATAGAAACGACTTGTCCTGCCTTTCATATGGCTTAAACCCAGTGGATTACCTGTCTGGCATATACTTCAAAATAAGTTACAATTACATGTCTTTAACTATATCAGCATACTTTTAAGCTTTAAAAAAGCTTAGCCATTAAAGATTTTTTAATATATCTCTAAATTTAGATTAGCTGAGATGTATGTCACGGATAACTGACATTGTGCATAGGGAAGGAAACAAAAGATAAAAAAAAATAGATGAATGTTTTTTGTAGTAGTTAAACCCTCAAACATAAAAAAACCCTTGCACTCAGAATTGGACATACTGGGGAGATTGTTCAGTCTTTGACTGTTGTGTCCCCCCCCCCCCACCCTGAGGTAGAGATTCTGCAGCTTATTATTGCAATTTCACTTTGAAAAGATTCTCAAATAAATAAATAAAGGAAACCTTCTACATTCATGTATCTCTTCATTTCAGGTAAAATACATTCCAACTTTCAAAACTATCATATTTTGAATTTGATAAAATCACAAGAGATACCACTGAAGGCAGGGTATATGTAAAACTCTGCAAACACTGCTTTAGCAAATCCTTCTAACCCGCCATGGCACTGTGTAGATGTTAAACACATTTATTCTGAGTTTAAATAGAATGGCATGTAGAGTGTTTAACATAGGATTTAATTAAGGCTATATTAGCTCTAATGTTGTGTTAAGAATTAAACAGAGTAGGATTAAATGCTATGGGTCTGCAGTGTTTTTTCCAGTCACGCTAGTTCTGTCTGGCTTAATGAATATAAGCCCTAAAAACTCCTTTCTATTTTTATAGGTCTTGCTTTTTAAGAATCAATAGACTGCTTTGAAAAATGTATTGTGTCTGACAAAAGCCCTATATAAAGGCATGCAATGCTGTCTTCACGATCAAGACAACTGCCTAAAGAATTAATTCCTTTTTTTGTTACAAATTCATCAGTCTTCCTTTAACAAGTGATGACAGGAGAAAAGCATGGCAGGGCTGAATATGGGCCATAAGGTCCATGCCCACCTAATTGTTCAACAGTTATCTTTGGGAACCAAAAGTCAGTGTCTCAGCTGGCGATGGTATCACTAGTGTATTAGCAATACAGTGTTGGAGATCATCCTTCTTTTTGGACACTAACAGTTAGGTGTCCATGCTTCACTCCAACCCGTAGGTACCTGTTCATTAGGCAGAGCAATGGTGTTTGAGATACTTGCAGAAGTGGCCCTCCAAAACAACGTATGTCCATTCAGGAGATACATTTAAGTTAACGGTTCTCTGTCTCATGGAGTTTAAGAAAGGAGCAGTGAGCAGAAAGGATCAAAGGCATTACTTGCTCTGCTGGGGAGATTTAGACCTCAAAACTGTCTTAGGTCACAGATGCAAGAACAAAAGGTCTTCCTCTGACCACAGACACTGGAGGAGTGTGGATTAGCATACATTGAGTTTAATATCTTGTTTGCATCGGTGGATCCAACAAAAGAAGGATTAAAATCAGTGCTACTGTATGAATTGATGCTGGTTCTCTCCTCTCAGGAACAGCAAGAGAGCAGCTCCTCTGCTCCAGGCTTCATCAAGTGGCAAATGTGTTCAGAGCAGAAAGGGACACAAGAAGCTCTTGTTCATGATGTGGGCTTCTGTTCCTAAATGTCATCTTCGAGGGGCGAGCAAAATTAAAAATAAATAATGCCTCATGATCTGCATTCTTCTCAAAGGAAGGTGTCATTTTTATCACAGACAGGTTTAAGTCTAGCAAAATGTCATAGCTTGATTTCTAAGCATTGAGTGGTTTTTGCAGGCAAAAGGGTAAGTGGTAAAAATTAAGTTTCTATTCTTCGCATATCAGTCAAGCAGCTAACTAGGAAGAGCATCTGTCTCTGAAATTTCCTCTGAAATTTGGCATAATCGGTGCATCTTTCTCAAATGACTTAATGATGGTGCTTGAATGACTGTAAGTCCCTTTTGATGGAGAATAAAATGCCTCCCTTGGTCCTACCTAGTTCCCTCACATGATTAAGCACAGCTTTCCCTTGTCTTTTAAAAATATATAATTTCACTGTGAAACTTCTAACACTGTATGCTTTATATTAGGCAGCTGACAAGCTGCCAAACTAATAAATTCCTCTGGCATTGATTGAGAGACCTGCATTATAGCTGCTTCACAGGCAGTGATTTGAATGTTAATGCTGCTACCTGACACAAAGACAAGAAGCTGGAAATATTAATTTGTATCTGAATAATTGTCATCATCTGCAAAGACTGTATTTTTTCCCTATATTACTTAGCTAAGATCATCAGGATGGTGTAAATTAGAGAAATAATTTGGGACGGGAAGGAAACCTTCAGCTGTCAGAAGGTCTTGTGTGACTACTGTCAAACACTCTTCCTAGACTAAAAAGTTCTTAGATTCCAGATGTAAGTGGTTTTTCCAGTTCAGTCATTATAGCTTTTTTTCTAATTTGGGCTAAATATTTAAGTATGTAAGCTCTCCAGTCTAACTCCATCTTCATCCCCAATTCAAGTCTTTCCTGTTCAAGAAGAAAATAAATATTAAAGTGCAGAACCTGATCTTGCTTTCTGAATCCTTTCTTTCAATGACCTGAATAGAGCTCAGTGTTTTTTCTTATAGATTGTAGCTGTCAAAAACTTCCAGGCATGGAGAACTAGAGAATTTCTTCATTACATAGTAATTTTATTATGAAATACATAGGGGAAAAGCCATTTCTTCCCCCTACCATCAATACCAAGACGTAGTACTGCGAAATCTCTTTGCCACAGGGAGATATTTAACAGCAACTTTCAAAGTGATAGCACACAGTGCATGAGGTCGCAGGGCTGTAGTGCAAAGGCTATGTGAAGGGTAAGACGAATCACTACATTTATTGTTTGTGTGTACTACAAAAAACAGATCCCTCCGCTTCTCTTGCCGTTTCCATATGGAAGATTCATTCGTTACTTAAGGCTGGTTGTTCTCTTGTTCATTGGACTTGATATTTTTTTTGTGGTTTTGCTTCTCTCGCTTACTCCCTGCGGGTCCATTATCAGTGTTTAGCTATATACAGCTAGGCTTTGATCAGCACTTAACTCTACTGTTCCTTTGAGAGCACCAAAGCGTTTCATATTCTGCATTAATTATGAAAGGAAGTGTTTGTCTTCCTTAACAGGTGAAATATAAGCCCTGCTCATAAAACTTTCATGAAAGTGATGGCTTAGGCCAGCATGACTAATATTATCAGTTTTTGTCTGGAGTCATAGGGAGACACAGTGTCATTCAGACATTACAGCAAGGAATTATAAAACAGATGAGTTTAATTATTCATGGATGTAGGCATTCCAATGTGCTGCAAATCAATTGGAGTTTGGGCATTTGAGCATATGTTGAAAATGGTGCTTCTCAGTTAGAAAGTGCTGAAGTTAAAGCTGCTGCTAAGCAGGATCCTGAGTTGATTCTAAATATCTGCTCCCTTATCTTGAAATACTGAAGAAAATTATGCAGTGTACCTGCATTAGTAAATAAGTATAAAAGGTGCTTTAGTCTTGCCTGCCTTGCACAATAGCTTGCTTATGCAAACCAGGAGTAAAAGCTAATGGGAAGTGATTGTACAAAGGGGGAATCAAGGGAAAATCATCTAGCCAAAAATGTAACTGCAGGAGTATATTCCCTGTTTGGTATTCACTGAGTATAAATTTGAATTCACTGAATATAAAGCTTAAGATGCAAGGATGAGTCTCCTAATAAAGTACAGGTTTTGCCTGTTTCCCAGGAAAATTGTGTGTTAAGACCAAAAGAGAGAAAATAGTACTCTCTTTTCAGCCATAAGTTCATAAAATTCCATTTCTTTCTCGATCTGAGAGTACGTACAGAAAAATTCACCTACAGTAGGAAAGTGAAGGGGCTCCCAGCTACCTATTCAGAAACAACTTTCTTGACTGCATAGGTTGTTGCCTTTGGAGTCTAGTGGTGAAAATTTGCATCGTCCTTGTGCATTGGACATAGAGCATTCACTGAATTCCACTGAGCCTTGTCCTTGTTCATTGTTTACATTTTCATTGCTCATCCCACGGTTCTTCTTTAACTGAAATATCCAACTCCTGTTTCTTCTGTAATCCCTCATTAGTTCCCCACAGTGTTCCAAATGTTTGCTGCAAAAGGGTTGTTCAGAGGACAACAGCTCTATTAATCCATCATTCCAGTGGCCTTATTAACTTATACACATTTCAAATTGGAAAAAAAAAGACACAGTTGGAAAGATTTCAGAAGAAAACGAATATGTAAGAACACTGGCTTTGAGTAGAAAAACTCATGTTTTTCATAATCTCTGTGTGTTTCTCCTTTTTCTCCTCAACACTGACCAGTGTAATTGGCAGTAAAAACATCTGAAGTTCAATGAAAAATACTTAGACAAAAATAAAACTATTCAAAGGGGTTATGATCTAATGGAACATATCTGATATCATTTAGGTTAAGTAACAGGCTCAAGTAGTACTAATGTGTTAGAAGACGTTTTTGTGGTTTATGGAGATTTTTCTGATCTTGTACCCCCACTCCTCTCCCACCCTTGTCCTAAGAAGGTTGCAAAAGACGGAAGAAATTAGTAGACTTTGATCAAATTTCATGTCTCACATGTGTTGCATTGTTGGAGACAGAATAGGGAATGGCAAGCTTAAAGTGAAAGGCTAATATCAGAGGAACTTCAAGTAGATTCTAAGTACATTCCTCCAATAAAATTTGCTCTTAAATCCCTCAAAAAGCAGGGCAGGTTTCCTTCTCTCTCATTTTCAACTTGGAGGATTAGGAATATAAATAGATTTCTATTTTTTTTTAAATGAGGATGGATGTTTTGAGAATAGCCTTTGACACAGCGAGGACATGCGTGGCCAGAGCAAGGCCAGGGGTGTCCTGCATTTCTCTGCTGAGAGGGAGTTAGGACAAGTTGGGAGCCAAAATTGGGTGGGAGAGGTAGGGACAGACAGGGTGATGAGCCAGAGGAAGAGCCGGGGGTCTGCAGGTTGCAATGGTCACCTTTGATGCAGACCAGTGTGTAGTGGAATTGTTGGCTCCCGCTTGGTCATTTGTGTGCTTTGAATTTCTTTTCTGATCTGGCCTCTGGAGGGTGGGCAGTGTGACAGTGACTGCCCATTTATTTTCACTAGCAAGAGCCAAGCCGTTAAGAAGGTTGCTTTATTTACAGCAGTTAATAAGGAGCAATCTCTACTTTGCAGACGTGGTAGTACAGCCCCACATGGCAGGTGGAGTGGATATAACTTGAGAGAGTTCTTGCCATTGTTTTCCTCTGTGTTTCAGTCCATGGAGAAATAGATTAATGAACTGATTTGTTTCAAGGGCTTTCTCAAAATCCTAACGTGTCAGTGAATGCTTGCTGTCTTTATAGGCGCCATAGGGATGAATTACAGAGTTTTTCCTCATGGATGTATGACTCTAAAAGAGAATTGGGAAGAATGAATGATACCTATCACTTGTTTCTATTTTATTCTCTTGCCATTCTGCTTTTAATCAGTGTCTTGATAGCTAGGCATTTATATACCTTGTGATCACCAGGTCTAGATTCCCTAGTTCACATTTACATGAAATCAAAATTTGTCTTAACTTAATAGTCATGTGGTGTCTAATTTAGGAAGCTGTTTTTTCTGCATGATTTGTGGAAAGAAACAGACCTCTATTCTTAGAAGAAGTCTAAGGCTTCTGATTCATGCATTCAAAATTAGGTAGATGTTGAATTGTCTCACAAGGGCTGGATGTATTTCCTTCAGCACTGGTGATTCATAGTCAGGATCTCAGTGCTGCTTGCTAGCTGGAAGAATCCCAGTTTGTTCTTTTCCTGCAAAGTACCTTTACTGTATAATGTTTTGTTGGTTTCTCTGCCCACACCATTTTTCTGCGCCACATTTCGTCTTTAACAGAAACATTTTGTGAATTTATGAAAGACTTATGTGAGATCTATAGTAAAAATTCTCCCTCTGAAAATGATAGCTGCAAAATTTTATCTAAAGAACCACAACTATCATTCATTCAACTAAATCAAACATATCTGTCACCACAAATGTCTGATCCTGCTCAGATGTGTTTGTCCGTTCCCATCTCCCCTTTCCATCCAGGGAGTCCTGCAGTGCTGCCAATGGCTGCGTCAGTGACCAAGTTTAATGTGCAGGATGATATTAGATCTCCTACCACACTTTTCTAGTGGTGTGAAATTTCAAATATAATTAAAATGATGGTCAATACACATTTTTTTTTTCTGCAGCTGATCCTTTATCACCCTTATAGGTGATGCGAAGTCCCTTTAATTCTATTTACCTAATAACAGAAAGTAAAAGAGTGGAAAACTGCAGGTTTTAGTCTCTGTAGATTTACTCTGTGGCCATTATAGAAGCTATCACCTTATCAACAGCAGTCCATGAAAGAAAGAGACAGCAAAGCATGATGTGTCCTTTAACATAGGTCAAGTTAAGGATGATCATAGTATGATCAAGCAAGTTCAATGACCTACTGTGGGAAGAAAGGGTATAAAAAACAGCTTGCATTCTGGAAAAGAACCAAGTGATAGAGTGTGAGTAAGTCACAGATGTACTTGGTTTCTTACAACAGTTCAGGACATCCTTGCAGTAGCTGTGGGTTTAAGAAAAATGTCTTTGTTGCGTTCTGACTACAGCTGTATAAGCAGATGATTTCAGAGAACTAGTGATGCACCTTCTGAGCCAATATGTAGTTTTTTAATTCATTATGGAAAATAGTTATCTCCTTTATTCTCTGTATTTAATTCACACAAACGAGATGGCAGCTGCTCAGAAAAAAAAAAATGGGAGAGATTCAGAAAGAGCTTCCTAGGTAAGGAAACCTTTCCAGTACAGTCTCCAGAGCAGCTGGGAATTTGTTGTTCTGAAGCAACCGGAATAGACCAGGTTATAAAGGAAAACTGAATGGCCCCAGCTAACAATTAGGCACTGCATTTAGACCAGAACTTCTACAATACCCTTCCAACCCCCACCTATATTACATCCACAATTCACTTGCTGTCCCCGTGAGCAAGAAATTTACTTGGGCTTTGCAGGGTAGCTACATAAAATAACTGCAGCTCCATAACACCTATTTGCTCTGGGCAAGCCATCATTTGAAGTTATTGAGGTATAAGGCGCTGAGAAAGGTCTTGCTGAGACATGTAGTTAAAATTAATGTCACAGTGATAATGGAAGGATTTGAACAGGAAAGAGGTGTTCCCAGCTGTGATAGAGAAATGAAGGCACACACTTGCCCATTAGCGACTCCTCAAGTACTTCCAGCACGTCTCATAGCCACGCGAGCTGGTTATTATACCACTCGCTGCGATTCAGACTCCCATGAAAGGTGAGAGTCAGTAATAACGATATTCATTTTATCTGATCAGTCACTTTGAAATATCTTAG
Organism: Nothoprocta perdicaria; assembly: GCF_003342845.1. Classification (NCBI taxonomy): domain Eukaryota; kingdom Metazoa; phylum Chordata; class Aves; order Tinamiformes; family Tinamidae; genus Nothoprocta; species Nothoprocta perdicaria. The sequence continues at coordinate 487,493 of NW_020454439.1, forward strand.
GGGCTTCATTTTAAAACCTGTGACTGGTACTCTGGATTTTTCCCTGCTTTTACTAGAGCATCAGGATTACTGGGGCCCCTTTGTGAGCTTGTCTTAACTTGTTCTCTTCTCATTTAATTACTTAATTTCAATAGCAAACGAACAAAAGAATCTTGTTATTTGTCTTCTTGACAAAGCTACCTCATATTGCGGAGGAATGAACTGTAGGAAGGTCAGAAAGAAATCCATGTGTCTGAATTACACAACTGATAATGCACAATGCAGGTATTTCTTCACACTCCACTCGTGCTGTTGTCCTCAAAACAACCTTCAAAAAAGAAGAGAGCTTTCCCTATATTCCTAATATTCCCCTTATAAGGGAAGGCAGCACTGTAACCATTGCGGATCCTAAGATTTTTCTATGCAGAGAAACATGGGAGCAACTCAAAACTATACAAGGAAGGAGCAGGATTTGGTATTGAGTATGGTCCTGCTTCTGTGGCAAGGACCCTGTTTGGGGCTACATTTGGAGAAAGCAATTTCCTTACAGTTTGGCACACCTAAGGCTTCTCTTAAAGGAGTCATTTGGCTTTATGATTTTGCCCAAAGAGCAGGTGGGCTAAGTTTAAAAATAGTGTTTATTTTCCTGTGGCCAGCCCTTCCCCTTTAGTGCTGTCAGGATAATATTACAGACCCTTTGCCAAAATGTCTCTATAGGAAACATTCATAGTCCTGAACAGTAAGGTTCTTTGGGAGGAAAAACACTAGTATTGAACCAGGTATTTATTTATCTTTCACTTTTTTTTTTTTTTCTTTTTCCCAAGTACACACATAAGAGGTTACTCTAGCTCACAAACTCCTTTCGGGCCATTCATTCTTCTGTACAGCTGCTTTGGGATACAAAAGAAACTCTATCAAGATTTTTCCTACATTCTAACAAAGCCGGTTGAATTCGTGAGCCAGTTTTGGGGCATAGTGAACGTATCGATGGCCCTTCAAGGAGAAGTGTTACAATGTCACCAAATGCATGAAAAAGCAAAATACAGCTGTCCTGAATTATTCTTAGGTCAATATGTGTATTCCTGATTATTTTTAAATGGTCTCCAATTAAGTGCCCTTAACACTTTTCCTATTTCAAGATCAATGTCTTGTTTCCCATGACACAAGAGGATGATTACAACAACCACTCACACAACTCCTTGCACTTGCTTAGTGTGTGCAGTGTCTCCTTGTTATGGCTCACTACAAACAAACATAGGTGAGAGGTTTAGTAGGGGAGATTTCCTTTGGAAATCCTCTGTGATGGTTATGGAGGTTAAAAGCAAAGCATCCGTCCATATGCTACTCCAGCCCTGCCCTGCTTCATCCAGCTTAGCTGCGAAAGTTTTTTTTTCTTATTTCTTCACAATTTCAGTTGTATCTGAGGATGTTGGTTATACTTGTGAACTACTGTGTGAAGTTTCACTGCTCTCACGACATGAATCTTTAATTTCCTCTTTACAGCCAGTGCTGACTTCCCGTACAACGGTCAAGCTATAGGAGATGGGGTTAACAGAAACTCGGCCATTATTGGAGGTAGGAAAAATGTGTATTCTTAAAAGATACTTTCCAATATGATTGTGAAGGTTGAATTGTAGCTCCTAATGTGTTCAGGCTATTTGCCGAGATCTGTCTCTGTGGGAAAACGGCACCAGAACAAAGTTAAATAGAAGTTTATGTAACTCTATTCAGAAATTTATGCAACTCCATTGTTCTGGAAAAAAAAATCACTTTTAGTTTGTCTCCTCAGATGTAGTTTCAACCAAATCTAAATATTAGTATTCATAATGCACATGTTAAGCATCCATGCAGAGAGCTACCTTGGTATAATTACTCAAGTCATAGAATAATTAGTTCTTATGAGAAGGCAGGATGCTTTCCCAGCTGTAGTATTTCAACATGACTATTTCAAACCCAGTCTATTGCACTCTTGAGAAAAAATCACTGTGATCCTAGCTTGTTTTCTAGGGGGCCAACTTCTGTAATTTATACACCTGTTAATCCCATTCAATGAAGTAGCTCTCCAGGTGAGGTTAATTAATTCTAGAATTGTCCTTGAATTAGCATTTAAATGAAGACTTGCTGACCAACAATCTTCAGAAATAAAGTTCCTGATTAAATTTGTGTGCACGTGCAGTGATCTGTGCTCTCTTCTGCAGTATCAAGAGTTGCACCATAACTCTCAGAACAGAATTATATCACTGCATCTTATTCTGAAAAGGTGCAGAAATTGTTTTTCAAAGTCACCCTATTATTTTTTTGAACAGCTTTATATGCAGATAAAATGACACACTGGTGTTTGGGTTTTTTTTTTTTTTTCTGTTTTTATTGTTGTGCAAAACAACACTGAGTACCGTTGTATGTGCAGTCCAGCTGAAATTCTTTTTTCTTCTTCTTGGCCCTCTCAGAGGCCTGTGTTTCCATACTCAGAGTTTGTTTTTTAACTCTAGCTTCATTCCTGTGCATTTTTTAGTAGTATTTTTGTTACTACTTCCAACTTTTCCCTACTACCGTGGCACCTTACAGTACTACAAGAACAGAACTGCACTCCTTAAAAATTCAAGACATACCTAAACGCATCAGCTAATAAAAGCAGTATGGCATATTCCTGGCTAATTGAAAGATTTTATTTATTTATTTATTGGCTGATAACTTGATAAGAACTTCACCTGGGAGATGTGCTTTTGGAGTGAAGGGCCAAGAAAAAGGGAAAAGTGCTATTCTAGCACATCCTTACCTATGCCTAAGAGGGTAAAACTCATGGTGCCCCTATAGAAGAGGGCTGAGCGCTAAGGTGAGTATTGCAGGGAGACCCAAAGGTGCCTCTTTGAAACAAATGTGATGGGGGCTGCTGTGGGGCTGTGGTAGATGCGTGCGGCCCCCGCTTGGGAAGCATGCGGAGATGCCTCCATCCCCGGTGCGCATGGTGTTTCTCTGCCCTACTCCCGTCTCTTTCTCCTCTCCCTTGCCCAGGTGTCATCGCTGTGGTGATCTTCACCATCCTCTGCACCCTGGTCTTCCTCATCCGCTACATGTTCCGCCACAAGGGCACCTACCACACCAACGAGGCCAAGGGCGCGGAGTCGGCCGAGAGCGCCGACGCAGCCATCATGAACAACGACCCCAACTTCACGGAGACCATCGACGAGAGCAAAAAGGAATGGCTGATCTGAGCCCGGCGGCACGCGGGGGCAGCAGCCGGGCCGGGGGCGCGGGGGGGACGCTGGGCTGAGGAGAGGACACGGCTTCAGACTCTAGAGCACATGTATGGGGAAAAGATCAGCACAACAGGAGGAGCAAGCAACACGGGGGAAAACAAACATTGAGACTGGAGAAAAAGGAAAAAAATCAAGAATATTGCAAGCATTTAAGAGAAATACTTTTTAATATTTATTTACAGCAAATTGTCCCTTCTGTATCCCAACACCTACAACAAAGAGCGGCTTTACAGCTTCGGCACTGGTGAAAGTTTCCAGTAATACCTGTCTGTTTCTGTGTGAGGTTCGAGGGGGTCTGGATGCCTGTGCCAAGGAGCGGGGCCCATTTTTTACCTTTTTCTAAAAGCTGCTTAAGATGTGGATAGTCCTGTTTGGAGAGCAGGGGACAGCGCGTTGCTCTCGGCGTCGTGTCCTGCCTTCCGGGCAGGCTGCCATCGTCCCCAACCTTCGTCACTGCGCGTTTCATTTTGATGTGGTTTGAACCAGGGAGGTGAGGGGGGGCTTTGGGGGGCAGGGAGTGGGAGAAACGGGTCAATGTTTAATGCAAACCCTGTTTGCCGTGGGTGGGTACCAGCCTCTTGACCCAGGCACTTCGTGTACATGACTTATTGGCAATGTAAAAGCACCATTCTTACCACAACGACCACCAGAGAGGAGGATGAGGAGGATAAAGCACAGGACACTTGGGTTTTATGTTCCTTCACTAGTCTCTCAAGGATGATGATGCTGTGCGAGTCCATAGGCATAGTCCTTTTCCACATCCTAACTCAACTGTGCCCTGCCCTGTACTGAGGCACAGCTGCAGTGGGGAGTTAGAGCCAGACTTTGTTTGCTGCTGTTTCTTGATTATAGGCCCTCGCAGAAATGCTAGTATAGCTTTGGTGCATTCGAGCCAGCAGGCTTCACGTACTGTATTTTCCCAACTTTGACATAGCAGTTTGTTCTTTAAGTGTTTAATTTCAAACCTGTTTGGAAAGTGGCTTTTTAACAGTGTCCTCTCCAGCAAAAGGAGCTTGAAAACGCTGCCTGAAGAGAAACATATAGTGCTGGGAAAGAGTTAATTTTCAATGCACAGATTTACCTGAATCATCATACTCTTCTTAGAAGTAAGGCAAGGACAGTACCAAGTGCAGCAGAGATCAGGGCTGGTCCTTATGTGTAGTTCGTGCAGCAGAACAGAATAAGGAAATGAATGTATTACAAGGCATCATCTCTGGTGCACTAGAAGCACAACACCAAGAGTTTTTCTTTAAAAGTATTTATGCTTGTGAGAATTTTAGGTTTGCTTACTCTTTAATATTGATCGGTTTAGTATGCACAGATCTAATCCATTTTTTGCTTGCAAGAAAGATTTATTTTTTAAATTCACCTCTCCAATCTGATAAACTAAGCAGAGCTGCCGACTTTAATTTCCTTATCTCTTTTCTGTGTATATTTCATTTTTCTAGTTGCTGTAAAATGAAACAAATAAACAAAAAGATTTAATGAAGGGAGAAGAAAATACTGGAGACTTACCCAGCAAGAAATTTGTAAGCACAATTTGTCAAATAGGAAGACAAAACCAAATGGTTTGATTTTAGGGAGGGCAGCATACAGTCCTCTTCCGCATTTCCTCCACATTGATTTCAGATTAAATCAAACCCATTCATTTCTTCATTTTGTGAATTTGGACTTAACATACAAAGCACTGTAAATTAAAAAAAAAAAAAAAAGACTATTGACTGTTCCTCAGCTAAATATGCGCAGCGGGGTTCAGGTAGTGCCCCTGTGCTCTGCAGGCTGCTGCCTGGGCTCCAGTGTTGGCCTCTCCCCTTCCCGTGCTTACTTGAGCGGATGAACCCTTATCCTTGTCTCCCCATGGGCATGCGGAAAGGTGAAATTGAGCCTGCACCACTAGCTGTTCAGCAAGATCCATCATTTGTTTCATGTGGCAAGCATCTGTGATTGAAAATGTTTTATTTGTATTTAATTTGATTTTAATTTTTTTTTTCAGTCTGCTCTCTTACGAAAGGCATTTATCCTTGCCTGTAACTTCAGGTTATCAAGGGGAGGGAGTAGAGCATCATTTGCATAGACTGGGGGTTGAGTTGTTCACTTTCTAATCTGAATGTCACGTTTGGGAGGGGGCCAAACACACATAACCTGAGAGATGAGAATCCTCTGCGTCCTCACATGAGAGAGACCAGCCCGCAGTGGCCATGCAGAGCTACCATGGGCCTCAGCACAGAGCTGTCAGGGACAGAGAACCAGGTCTCTGATTGCCTGAGTCTTAGGCCAAGCTACCCTGCAAGCACGGATCTCTAGAAATTATCCTTGGACCAGTGACATGTGCTTGCAGTAAATTGGTGGCCTAAATTTGAATGCTTCAGGATTTGCTTCTTAACAACAGGGTTTAAGTTTCTTAAGTTGCAAGCCTCTGTGTGTTTCCATTAAACTGAACGTCAACAATTGTTTATGTGAAATTAATTCACACGGTGTTAAAGTGATGATAATCTTCAAATGTGTCATTATTTTCTTGATGAGTCACTTCCATAACTCTACAACTGCTTTGAATTAAGTGTTAGAGCTCTTCCCAAGAGCTACATTAACAATTTTGCCTCTCCTTAGCTGGACCTTAGCCATGATCTTGAGACTAGCTGCGCCTCCTTGTGTGGACGTTTGATGGCTGTAGGGGTGACAACGTGGCTGTCTGCTTGTTTCCATTTTCCACGTGCTGACCACTCACTAGCCTTAGGAATGAAAGAGGAGCAGGCTCAGAGAAGTAGTGTGTATATTTTTGCTGGTATAGTATATACTCTGAGGACTTTCTCCTCTGTGGTTCTATTATTGGAGGTCAAAATAATGTTCTTGGTAAACCTTTTTCATTTGTGTCAAAATACTATCCCTCTTCCTGTAGTGGGAAAATCTGAGGGAGAGGAAAGCGGATCCTGCTTTCGTACTGTACTTTCCCCAAGTAATATTAAAATAATCAGTGATATCAGCTGTTTTAATTGCTTCACCTACTTACAATGCAGAGGAAAATGTAGCTTCTTGTGATAGGAGGGGACAGGACGGGGATAGGAAGGGACAGGGGATAGGAGGGGATTGGCACAGGCACTGTTGTCTGCCAAGTGTGCCTGTGAACGGCCTGTTCCCAAGACACTGACCCAGCGGAATTGCCATTCAATGTCAAGAGAGCAAGGTCAGGCTCAGAATTAGGAGTCTCAGTTAATGAAGTAATGTAAGCAACATTTGGATCCCCATCACAAAACATAGGGACCACTAGGTTATGAGTCGCGAAACTCCCAAAGAGCTAAAATGCTGAAGAACTGATTTTGATATCAATGCAGCCTTTAGGGAAAAAGCAACATTCCAGTAACTTGTTTTTTAATAATTCAGACGCTACTTATTCTATATTTGCTGAGAGCAAATTCAGATGTATTAAATAGGAATATGTATCTTTAACTGGTACTAGAGTATTTCTGCATTGTATTTTTGTTGCCTTAAACCTTACCCATCCCTTCCTATCTCACAGAGCAGTTACTGCTTCACTGGTATGGCAGCGTCTTAATACCATGCTCAAGCTGGTATGAAGTATACGAAAGGACAGTTGTTATCCATTTACAAAGACTGCCAAAGCAGTCATGTATGTGTGCAAGTTTAGTGTAGTTATAAGAATTCAGTTTAAAAGGCTGCAGTAAATAATCACATTTTATTTGAAAGTGGGAGTTCTTTAATGGCAGATGCATCTCATTTGCAGGGTGTCTACTAAAATGTGAAGCGCTCTCTCAATTTGATAAGCAATAGCTTTTGATACGGTTTCTCCCAGGCATTATTTTACATTCCAGCAAACATAGTTACTCTGTAAGGATGTAATTTTTGAAAAGCAGCATCTAAATTCCATTAATCACATTTGGTTTTCCATTCCTAAGGAAATGAAACAGAGACCTTGCCTTCTAAAAGCAACAGCATGTATATTAGAGTGAAAGAAGGAAAATATGTATGTACGCTTAACATTTTCTGTGAATGTCTTTCCTTTTAACTGAAGTTCTATTAGAAAACAAATTGGTGAATAAAAAAAAAAAAAAGGAAAAACTCTAAATAGTTTTAATTAGTCCTACGTCTGTTTCCTTGTGCTTTGTACATTCTGATCTTTGTAAATTTTCTTACTCTAGTACCAGAAAATGATTTTGAGAAAGGACAGAAATTTCTGCCTCATAAGAAAAGACTACATGAGATAAAAAAAACTACATGAGATAAGGGGACTGCACAGCTATACATAAGAAGAGAGGTTAAACAAACCCAGGAAATAATTATTAAAGGGCATTTAGGTTCTTTCTACATCAGGCAGTTCGGATGGCCCATTGTGGCCAAGAGTTTTGGGCTGTATAAATCCACTGCTGTGGGAGTGGACTGAAAATTGCAGTATTGGCAGCATTGCCTGCTTGGTACAGGTTCCACTGTAAAAACAAATTCCAGTCCAAAAATTATTTGGTCATTTGCCACCTCTTCCTCTCGGAGATCTATTCCTTCCTTTTTGAATGTGAGCCTTGTGTTGAAATTGTCAAGAAAATGTATACACAGCTGCACAGACTTGGGTCTTTTTCCCTTAACAAACTACCTTGTCAGTCTTCAAAAAGGTTTTATGAGATGTAATTTTATGAAGAACTGTGTTAAGAGTGTAAAATCTAGGCAGGCACATCAGTGTAGCCACTGCTGGAGTCAGTGGGACTGTGATTGTCCCAACCTTTTGCTCTTTCTACAGAATAAATTGTCTTAACAACTCTTCCAAAGTCTTGACCCCATCTAAGACCTTAACGCACATTGCAGAATATAATTGCAGTCAAGTCGTGCAATGCAGGGAGCAAAGGTTTTTCAAGTTTAAAATGCTTTTGATACTTGTGAGAGTATCCAAAAGAAGTAAAGAAGCCCAAAGAAGTAAAGTCTTTGCTTTTCACAGTCACAATGTGTGAGGTTCACTGAGGTCACAAGTGTGCAAGTTCACATTGAAATACAAGGACATTTTGGATGAGATGTCTACAGCTCTTTTAGTAATTACAACCAGAATGTGGGTATACAGTGCAGAACATAATTATACCAAATGTGCTTTAAATCCGGGAGTCTGTAGTGCTGGCAGAAATCACTCAAAATGAGGTGCAGTTTTGGAGATAAATTCAGATTTTGTCCCACAGTACTTCCCAGCCTACTTAAAATGAGAACAAGCTTGGCCCTGCTTACCACCAAAATATTTATTTAGGAATCCACAAGACAGTTCTCACTGTTATACTCTGTTTGACTTTCACATATAGGCAGTTTTCCTGAAATACTAAGCTCTAAACCCTGATCTTTGTCCTCAGCTTCCAAACCAGGAAGAAAAATGTTAGAAAAACTCTTTAAAGAAAGTCATTTCATATAGAAAGGAAATTCTGGTATGAACAGATCCCAATGCAAAGTGTGTTTCTTTTGAGTAATAGAAATATACAATTGAAGCACAGATTATTCTAAGTGATATAAAGCACAATGCAAACAGCTCCTGTGAAAAGCAGTTTGGGATGAAGGTATTCTGCAAATATATTTAGATGCTATAATCAATTTAATGAATCCCATTCCTTTTGTGACATATTAGCTTCCAGTAATGTCTGCCTGTGTTCCTGGTAGTCGTCTCTTTTAAATGGAAAACATTTGGATTAAACAATGTGAGAGAAAAGTGTGTATCCCTTGTTTGATCACACATTGATGTTGCTGCTCTGTTATGTAATAAGGTGTAGCAAATGGGTATTTCCTCAGCCTTGCGTTTCACAGAATTAATTCTGTTCTCTCCAAATGTCAGAGATGTACTATTAGCATATTAATTATTACAGCATAAGGACATTTACACTGATAGTTTTAATTGTTATTCTGGATTCTAGCAAAGAAATTTTTGCTTTTAAATTGAAAATTCATATCAAGTGGAGTAGATGACATTTCCTAAGAAAAAGGGAATGTAAATCATTGGAATTGCACAATTAGAGGGGAATTTTAGCATGCCAAAAAATAAAGGATGCCAAGAAGACTTTCTTATTGCCCTGCAGCTAAGGATTTAGGTTAGACACTGTGATGTGATTATACCATGCTCATCTTTTTTAGCCAAAATATTTGAGCTTTCGCATGCTTTAAAAAGACAAGCGGTAACTTCAGGTGATGCAAGTCTAGGCTTCATCTGGGAACAATCCAGCCTAACAGAGCTCCTGTATTGAGTCCTGAGGCAACCTTCTTTTTTCTTTCTTTTTTTTTTTTTTTTAGGCTACATGCAGATATGTGAGATAAATAAACTTGTGCCAATAAAGACAAGTCATCCCGTTTATGCTAATACTTATTCTCTAAATTAAGCATCTTCCTAGCTGCTGTTAGGGTGTCCCTGAAGCAGTCTGACCTTGGCACTGTCCATAAATAATTCACAAGCTGGTTTGACAAACCAGTACTGCTTAGTCTCCAATGTCTGTATTAGGTAAATATTTGAAAATGAATTTATGCTACGCCGCAATAAAGCGCTGATGTATGTTGGTATGGCTAGGCACCGTATCAGCAACTAGCCATACTTTAGGTTCTGCTGTAAAACCAAGGGCTGCTTGCAGAGGTTTCTCTTTTGTGTCTCTTGCATTGATGTGATCTTTAGCACTGATCTATAAACGGCTTCAAAAGGGCAAGGTGACAAAAAGAAATTCCCACTAGCACACGTGCTGAAGCCCAGAGTAATGTTCCAGACTAACATTTAACTTACCCTTCTTGTTTTTCCAAGTCCCTATGCACAAAGGCAGAATGGAAATAAATTGGCTAACAAAAGCTTCTGGTTTTATTTTCCCATTCCTTTCTCTGTTTTGGAAAAATCTCTTTTCGCTGATAAACCCACCACATTTTACTGTCATGCTGTGTAAACAGTATAACTCTTAGTAACACTTGCTGCTTTGACTTACACTGAGCTTTCTCACCTCCCTAAAACATGGCTAATTTAGTGGAAAGGTTGTATGCTCCTAAACTCATACCACATGTTATTTTTGTGGCAGTTTTTCCTGTTTATAGTACTCAGTAACTGAAAGTTAAAGTTTGCTTTCCACCATCTACCACATTCTTTTCTAACCTCTTTGCATTTGTTCCAAAATTACAACCTTGTCTGGCAAAGCGAGCCTAGAAACGTGCACACTTCTGGAGTGTGCACAGTCCCGGAGTCCTGTGCACGCTTCCTTCTGTTCAGCACACCCACCTTCTTATGGTTGTTTCGTAATGTTCCCCAGGAGATATAAATTCTAAAACAAATGTCCAGCAAAAGGCGTCTTGCACTTTCTTCAGGGGCACAGGAAGGAAGAATTAATCCACAGATGTGCCTTTGCCTTTGTGGCACGTATGGCCAATGGTATCCCCTGCAGTTCTTATACCACCATTATAAAGGCTTTGCCTCTAATAGTTTTAATCACTTGAAGTTTTAAAGATCAGTCGCAACAGAGGCACCATCTCACCACTCTCACAGACTTCGGCTATTGGCATGTCCAAAAAAATTCTTAACAGTATTTATGAAATAATTTTGTTTTTATTGAACCAGCATCTACTCTCACGTAGATGTTGGAAATTCCAAAGCTGCTTCTGCGTATAGAGCTCCTGAGATATTATCTTACTCTGATCCACCTCCTCCATTGAGTCTGATCTCTGGAAGCCCCAAATAAATTACAAGATAGGATCAAAGTCACTTTGGAATAGAGAAGGCAAAGGCGCTCCTCGATTCCTCTTAAGTCTTACTTGGAAGCACAGTGCTTTCTATAAATCATGGTTGGTTCCACTTCCTGTCCTGATAGGGAAAGGTATTTAACTCCACCATGCTCTTCAGTGGATGGAGACAAATCAGTGGTCTGCGCAGGTGTGACATAGAATATCTAGAGTCTTAACAAACATTGAGCAGCTGGAGTTCATGGAATTTTTCTGACAGAAGGCTTCATTCAGCACAATATTCCTGAAAGGCTTCAGCTGCTTGACATCTCTGTTTGACTATTGCTGGTTAACATGCTCCTGGAAATGATCTCTACTGATGTAATTGTACTCGTAGATGCCAACCTTAATGAACAGAGTTTTATTTCATAGGAATCAAGTTAATTTGTGGGGATTCAATAAATTCCCCTATTGCAGAGAGCTTGGGATGTGCTCAGTCTGAAGCTTCTTACTGACATACATATATAGAGACATATATATAGATAAATAGATATTTTTATGGAGATGTTTTATAAGTGGCCTTTACTTTGTGCATGGTAATTATTGCCAAACTGTTGCTACTAAAGAGCTAGAAAATGGGTGGTGCCTTTGGAAAGTAACCACCTTCCTCTGTGGCAAGTGGGATATAGGATGTGAGCTTATGTTTTAGTTTTATTTCTCAGCTATAATTTGCATGGTTTGGATTTGTTTTTTGTCTCTGTGTCTTTTTTCATTGTTGTTGTTTGTTTAATTTCCTTCCTTATGGGTTCTCTGATGGGGACGCACTGGGAGCTTATTTCTCAGTCTTGAGAGTGGAATGAAAGCCATCTGCACAGCACATGAGGATGGCTAGTGTTAGGGCCTCAAAACACCATTTCTTTAGCAAGTTATTGGGGTCTTCACTCTTTCCTGAGGTCATCCAATTTCTCTAGTTTTGCTTGGCAAGACAGCGACTACCACCATCTGGGCAATGGATATTGCCTAGTAGGCAGGAAAAGGGGCCAGCAGAGAGTAGGGCCTGAATGAAGATTCACAAAGGTAGCTGTAACAAAACACTGACAAAATTGCTATCAAGGCAGATTATTTTAATTCCAGTTTTCCTTTACCCTTTTTTTTTTTTTTATTCTTTCTGTCTGTATGTCATGTATGAATAATCTGTATCTACTGGCCAGCCAGGTCTCAATAGCTTGGCTCTTGGTTAGAGATAAAAATGTAGCTCATGCTTTCGTGCCCCACTCCTGCCACATGTTGTTGTCAAGCAGGCTGTACCCAGGAAAGGCACGGAGACATCAGTGGTCAGGAAAGCTAAATCAGCCCCTCACCTCATCTTTCCAATCCCAGTCGAAAGCCAATCCTGGCTTTCCAATCTCCCAACGCTGGCCCAGCATCCTGGTGGGTGAAACAAGATGTGATTTGGTTCCAGTTATTCTAATCCACAGGTTTTTTTATTGAGCACATTTTTTTTCCCGTGGGAAGAGAAAGCTTAATCAGGATATGACAGCTATTTAAACAAAAATGTGCATATTAAAAAAAAAATCCTAATCTGAAAGTATAGTGTATCTGAGATTCCTCTGTTATAGACATTTAGTCTACAGATTTATGGCTACGTTTGCTATGTTATGCTTGGATAAACATATAATTCATTGAAATACATGAGACTGATAAAAGTAATACAATCTCTTTAAGGAGAATAAACTGTTTGTAAATTTATAAAGAGTATAATCTGTTAGGCCTTATTTGAATTATGTACTGTGGTTTGGTAAAAGTACAACATTAAAAGAGCCTTGCCAGATAAGGACTGGGTTTTTTTGTGTGTGTGTATGTGTGTGTGCATGTATAGTTATTTTATTTAATGTCTTGCCTTAACAAGAAAGCTTTGCAGGTTGCATGCAAACACATTGCTTAAGCCACAACCATCTTCTCAGTGGCTGTGACAACTTGTCCTCTGAGTGCTCTGATAACGGGCTGCTACAGGAGTCATCTCAGTGACATTTCCACCACAGAGTCTGAGAGGTTAGGCTCTCTGGGCTTCATCTCTTGCTCCCAGGCAGCTCCTCAGGACCTCCAGCATGACCCAGGCAGGGTTCATGAGAGCAGAGGAAAAACAAGACGCAGGTTTGCGTGTGGGTGGGCTGTGGGAGGACTGAGCCCAGTGGCCCTGCTGCTCTTTGCTTGTGCTTGCTGGACCTTCTCAAGGAAGCAACATACGGGCAATAGCGAATGGGTCAGGAAGCTCTTTGGAAAAGCACCTCAACATTGCCTGGCTCGGCAGGAAAAGGGATGCACCAAGTGGGCCATGAAGCAGAGCAGCTTCCAGCTGCTTCTCAGATTACCCAAGGAGAAGGGAAATTCAGGTGAAAATGCATTAACTTGAGTGTGAAAATAAGTGCTCATTTAGGGTAGGCTTAGCAAATAAAGGGATTGGAAATCTCCTGGAGATCACAGAACAGCTGCTCAGGCTGGATCATCTACAGCATGTTGCCCAGGATCATGTTCAAACTGTTTTGAATATCTTCCCTCAAGCTATCTTCCCCTCTTCCTAATGCAGACCAGGCTATCATTGGCCTTCTTGGGCCCTGTGTCACAAGGGGTAACATAGAAGAATAAGCAAATCTGTGTACAGACGATCAAGGGATGGAAGAAGTGAATTTCTTTTTCTGGATCATTTGTCACCTTCCCCAAGTAAATTTTGCACAAATGTCTTTATGGAAACAGAATTGACTGGGAGCACTACTGGAGAATTTTTAAAGAGGATTGATTAAAACAAATAATAATAAAAAATCAAAATAATCCCATCACAGTGCATCCAACTGATGCTTATTTAATGGGAGAAAGATCTGAGAAATTTTTAGCCCTCTTCGTGCAGGAGTCTGTGCATCACCCTCCCAGGCCATAGGCTGTGTTATAGTTATGGGCTCTTCCCCTGATGTGCACATATCTAACCTGCTTCTTGTATGGAGTATGTCTCTCGTTGCCCAAGTCATTTCAGAAAGACCTGAGGCTACTCCAGGTTGTTGTGTTTGAGCCTCAAATACTATACGTAAGGGGACTGCCAGGAAACTAGTATGTAGCTACATATTATTTGGGCACCAGCCATGGCAATCTGTGACCTCCATTTTCTTCCTGCCCTCTGGAAAAAGGAGATAAAACACTTGACTTCAGCTTTGATCCCAGAAGAAGGCACCTCATGGTCTGAATAATTGCTAGCTAGCACCCTGGGCTGTCATGTTTTGTACAACTACGGATTTCCCTCCCTCTAATTGTGCTCCCTCTTCTGTAAATTAAAAAAATACTTACCCACCTCTTCATCAGAGTAATACAGATATTTTTGTTCTACTCATCAGCAGCCCAGTTCATCAGCTTTAAATGAAGCAGTAGGTTCAATGCTGACTAGATTAGGGAGGACTGCTCATGGTATTGCTAGCTGGGGTGGAGGGTGAGGGGAATGGTTCCCATCCGTTCTTTCGGTTTCCTCCTGCCCCCATCCTGCTCTGTCCAGCCCGTTGGCCTAGGACCTGCTGCCCACAGATGCTGAAGGTGCCTTAGTGCTGCCTGTAGGATATGAAAGTGAAGGTCAGGGAACTTCCTCCTTGAAAACCCTCTGACTTACTAATTGAATCTCAGGAATTTCCTTCAGGCTTTGGGTAATTGAGGACTGCTCATCCAGGTCACATCAAAGGTTCAGCTCATTCCTTGCCCTGTTTTCCCCAGAAGCAGGTGCTAGGAACAGTTTAACAATACAGGTGAGTAACACAGTGTAGTCACGGTGCTTCCTCACAGCCAGTGACTGGCAGCTAAAGGCATCTCTGAGCCAGGGATGTTTTAAGTGCTTCAGTTGTCCTTCTCCTCCCTTCTTAGTATGTGCTTGTGGCTAACAAGTGGTATCTCCTTGGCCCCAATTGCGACTTCAAAATAGCAAATTTCTATGCCATTTGCTTTTAAATAAAACTAGCAACAAAGCAAAAAGACTTTTTTTGCTCTTTTGCTCTGCTTGCTAATGAAACAATCTCACCAAGTCTTAAAGCACAGGTAAAATAAAAACTTCAGTGACTAAGGTGTGTTCAGTGCTTTGCTCAGTGTGTTTTGTTGCACTTGGGTTTGTCTGCTAAGGCTTCCTCATACTAGTTCAGTTTCAGACTTTGTAATATCTTATTTTTTTCCCCAGGAGTGCTTAAAGGGGAATATTCCCTAGCTGGAAACAAAGACTCCCAGTACCTTCTTGCTACTGACTGGACACTGAGATGAGTCACAAGAACCACATCGATAGAAGAGCTGCAAATTCCTATATATCTTGGCAGGAGGTGGTGAAGGCAAGGGCAGAAGTTAGTGGTTTGGCTGCTTGGTTTGGTTTATAAGCGATGCGATAAAGATACATTTTAAATCCTATTGAATGCGAAGCCTCAGTAGTCCATGAAAAGAGGATTTTTGCTTGCGGAGCTGGGCTAGGTAAGAGGCTAATTCCCAAATCCTTCCGGTGTTTCACACCGGGATCTGAGCAGGAGAATTGTCATAGTGGCTCCACTCTCTCTGCAGATGTTCCTACATGTGCTCTAAACCTGGGCATCCAAATGGAGGCAAAGGCACCTTCCCCTTGTTTAATCCCTGCAGCTGCCGGCAGAAGGATCTGCAGGATGGAAATGGCCATTGGAATACGGCTGAAAGGAGCCTGGGGTAGAGCAGGCTCTGACAGCAGCCAGGGCACCCTGCCCTCTGTGTGACCAGTAGCTTCCACAAGCTCCCAGGAAAGCAATGTCTTTGAGCAGGGGTAGAGTTTTCAATCCGAGCTTTGTTACAACCTGGAAAAATTTTCTACCCTTCTCTCCCTTTCTCCTCCCCAGTTTTCTCCCATTTTCAAAGGCTTTAGGAAATCTTACAGTTTCATGCTGGGGGGAAAAAAAAATCACACTTTGACGCATCACAATAAATTTCATTGATTTTTTTTTCCCTTTTGGTTTCTTGTACAATTGATTTTGAGAACAAGCGTGCAGCAACGATTCAGCTCACAATGTCACAGCAGGACAGAATTACCTTAGGGAAAGGGCTTGGGTAGAAATTATGAATGACTTGACTGTGTGCCAGGAACACCCATCATTTTTCAGTCGAGTTATCATCAGTGCCACATCAGGCAGAAACGAATCTTGCCTAGGAATAAATTAGGAAACAATATTTGTCTCCAGTCACAGAGGCATTCAAACCCTCCTTCGGCCCTTTCCCCTTACTCTTTTGCAATTATTATATGTTCACATTTACCCCTGATTTTACGTGGGTTTGTCTCTAACCTAAGAAAAGACTTTCTAAACGTCCCCTCTCGTAGGGGTTTGCACTGCCTCTAGTGCATCCTATTTCGGGCAGAGAAGGAGAAAAGAACTGACTGAACTGCCCCCCGCAAGGGTGATGTTGCAGAGGGAGAGGCAGTGGTGGTGAGTACTTACAACAGAGCAAACCTAAAAAAGCCTAAAGCAAGAAAAGCCTAAGAAGAGGAAAGTGAGAACAAAAACAAAGGTGGGAAAAATATTCAAAAGCCTTAGTATGGGCTCCTGTAACGAAGGATGAATAGCTGGATTCCATTTAGAAGCACATTTATGAGGTTTGGATGTGCCGTTTGACACCATGTTCCCTTCTGATGGTAGCATTTCTGGCACTAATGATAGATATTTTTACCAGGGACTCAACCCCAAAATATATTGTCAGACAGCTTGCTCATGTTGAGTTCTTCCATTAATATTTCCATTTGCTCTAGAGGATGCCCTTGAGACTTATGGCTGTACAGAAACGGCATTTTGGAGTTTTGTCAGGAGTTGCATTTTGTTACTGGAAGCCTAAGATAAATTGGGGATAAAAATAGCTGACTAAAACCATGAAATAGTTAATAATAATAATTTAATAATAATAATAGCTTTGCAAAGCTTCCAGTAACCATCGGAAGGGAATATGCAAGCACTGTTGTGCATTAGTGGTAAGATTTAATCTCTTCTACCCTAGTGGAAGTCAGTAAGAAGAAAGGAAACCTGTCCCACTTTATTCATAACCCTTTAACCTTTCTGTAAATTAACACTGCAGACTTACAAGCAGTAGCTTGAAGTTGTCAGCAGAGCCTTGGATTGTGCTCTTTCCTTTGAAACAATTCCTGTAAATTATATTTGTTTTCAGAATAGTCCCTGTACATTTTGAGTGTATATGATGGTAACTCTCAGATGAAGGCATGAGTGAGATAAAAAGCCATTTCTTTTTTTACACTCTGCACAGTTGCAATATTGAGAACATCTTGCAAGCACTCAATATTCATTTAATTGCAAATGACTGCTGATTTTACTAAATCACATGACAAACTTGACTCTTCCAGCCAGGTTTCAGTGTGGTTTGCCTCCCAGTATCACTGGTGTGATCAGATTTACATAATGCATTTGCTGTAGTACTGGACATGTCAGATTATGGGATCAAGAAGCTGTTGGTTTTCTTAACCATATTACACAAACATTTGGTCACTATATTATTATGCAGCATTTCCAAGGCAAGTTTTACGGCTTCAGTATATAAGAAATGAGTTGGGCAAGTCATCTGCTCTCGGGATGTACTAATGGCTGCAATAGCAAGTGAGTTAAGCATCTCTGTGTGGCAAGGGCTCACAGGACTCACAAATCAGGACTCACAAATGCAGGTGATGACTGTCTCTCCATTTTGCCATGGATCCAGACAAGTTCTTTGGAAGACAATTTCACAAATACAAGTAGAAAGGAAAAATATAAGAAAGGAAAATAAATGAGGTGAAAGGGAAGGGAAGGGAAGGGAAGGGAAGGGAAGGGAAGGGAAGGGAAGGGAAGGGAAGGGAAGGGAAGGAGAAATGGTAAAAGTAGCATACAGTTTGCTTTTGTAACATTAGTGTAAATTGTAGGAAATGCAGAGCTTCTGATGGAATTGCTGAAAAGGAGTGAAGACAGCTGTACAACAGGCTGCAGAAGGGGATAAAATAAGGGGCAGGAAAATCAGAGGACAAGCTGACTGCAGTATGTCTTGTATGAGTTAGTGCTTATTATTATAAACAAATATACAAACAAACCAAAAAAAATAAAACCACAAGGAGAGAAGGAAATTTAATGACCCTTCCTGCTGCTCTGGGGCTCATTCATCAGTCTTGAAACGTGCTCTGATGCGGGGAGGCAGGGGAGGCTCCTTTTTTATACCAAGGAGTTAAGAATTGAAATGGAGACAATACTGAAGAAAAATCCTGAAAGCTCCAGATCAGAATTTATTCTTTCTCTTTCTTATCATTTTTTCTTAAAGAAGCCTAGGATAGAATTTCAAACAAAAGAGCTTTTCTGGTTTAAATATTTCGGTGAGAACCCGAGATTTGTGCGTGCATGTGTGTTAATATAAGATACGATTGAGAGCAAGTTAATCTAACGAGTGCCACCTGCTGCCTGCAAGAACGAGTAGCGTGCGTAGGTGCAGCAAGGCCCGTTGGCAGTGTGTGACTTGAAGGTATGTTTTTAATGAGGACTCCAGTTGTTTTAGTTCCTTCTTGGGACCAACCTGAAGCTGGGACACCGCTTGGTGTGAGGTATGTGCAAGGGGATACCTGACACAAATGGACTTCTGATGTCTCGTGTGTGCCTGCATGCTTATGCAATTGCTGCTCCTGGGTATGCAGCTCAAACACAGGCTAGAGTCAGGTGAAAAGACCATAAATTGCCTCCATGCCCCTATTATTCTTCCTTGCTCATGCCAAGCTCTACAGCTTGTCGTGGGATCATTATGTTTCTTAGTAAATTCTCTTTGTTTGGAAAACAACTGTAACTGGTGCTCCTTTATTCACGAATGAACTGAAACACGAATAAGTGCACCTCTTCTGATATCTGATATGCTTTATGTTAAAGCATAAGAGCCCAAGTGGCTTTCTGCTAGCTGGACTCTATCCATCTAGCTGGATGCCAAACAACGTTTCTTAGGGTTCTTGAAATTAGTGCTAGGTATCTGCTGTTGCAACTGTGAACACATAGGACCATGAGCTACTTGCCTGAGATGAGATAATCTGCATCCACATGTAAGTAGGATGTTGCTGCTATCCAGGAAAGAGACAGAAATCTTAATGTAACACCTGAGAACTCCCCTAAGGTGGGATTTTTAAATGTTCAATATCCTACATAACTGGAAAGTTTGAATCACCCTGTCTAAAATCAGCACACATTCTCCATTAGATGGCATATCTTCTATAGAAAAAAAATAGACTGTGTGGTATCTCTTAGATGAACTACTATTCATGAAAACTAAACTAAATCCCAGTTCCCTTTGGAGATGTTGTATGACATCAATGACCAGTTACAACTCCAACTTCATTAATTTACAGTTCCTAAACAGTTATGAAATAACACCACTCAAATATTGTCCTTCTTTTTGTGATTTAGTAGAACATAAATAACCACCTTATCTTGGTCCTGTGAGCCCAAAGAACACAATGGTGTACAACCAATATTGCATTTCTTTATAGTATCACCCAGAACATTGAGATGGAAATGCAGCGTGTGTTCAGTAAGGGCTGTTATTCTTCAGCATAAGATAAGCTGATATAGCTTATCTTCTACTCCTGGTCATATTTACCCTTAAAAAACACAGTGAACATCCAGATCGATGTCTATTGACTTAGCAATAAGCAGGAGAGTATGGCCTAGATCCTCTTTTGAGCTGCAGCCTTCTCCACTTTCACGTACAAGGCATATCTAGTTGGCAGAGCTGGAACGAGGATGCAGAGAGCAGTGCCTGATTAATGCACTGCTAACTAGGAGCTGCATTTTTCAGAAAACCTGAGGGAATCAGATTAGATGTGTGAATTGCCCGTCTATCTCAATAGATGTTAATCCAGGACTTAATAGTATTTCAGATACTGATGCTATCTGTAATTCATTGCTTGCCAAAGAACTGGAGAAAGGAAACCTTTCTGAAGTAAACAGTATTTCTCTTTCAAAATGTTGTTCAGGTAAATAGGCTTCATTCAAAAGCACATTTCCTTGAGAAGACTCCATTTCCAATAAATCTCTCCAGCTTTTGTTGCTGAAAACCCCAGGAGGAAAAATGTAACAGAAGTCCCACGGTCTTTTGCATAGGAAAGCAAAACCTTGCCAGCTTCACTGTCATGTTAATGAAAACTCCTCCAGGTGATCAGCAGGGCAGGTAACCAGAGAGCCTGTGCCCTGGCTGGGGACACCAAATCCTTCTTCTCCTGCTTGAACTCGAAGTAGCCTCCAGCAAGCGGAGAAGGCTCCGGCACAGTGACTGCATGGCCAGCATGGACATCTCTGCTGGTCATCAGCATGGAGGAAACCACTCTGGCAAATCTGGGGTTTGCTGGTGCATTACGACTCCTTCTGTCCGGGTCGTCCGCTCAGTTTACAAGACAAGAAAGATCTTATCTGCTCAGACAGCCCAGCTTTATCAAGCTTTTCATTGATTTGCATTTCACAGTGCACACAGGAGATGTACATCCCTGAGGCTGCTCTGCTGGTTGAGCCTGGCATTAGAAATACAGGTGCCAAAGGGGCAGAAGGGAAGCAATGGTCCAAAGTGAGAGACTGGACTAGGTGCTTTTGTGCAGGAATACTCTCGAGATCACCCTAGTCTTGCTCAGAAAAGACCAAAAAGATTCCATGAACACACAACACCTTTCATTTTGTTTTATTTTGTTTTATTTTGTTTTATTTTATTTTATTTTATTTTATTTTATTTTATTTTATTTTATTTTATTTTATCAATCAGGAAAGGAGTTCCAATACATCTCAGAAATTATACTGCTCATAGCCTGCTGTACTGGGTAGCCTCAGAGAACCATCAAGCTCTGTCTGTCCTCTCCAACCTTTACTCTTCCTTTTTAAAAGGAATTAGAACAAATAGTTGTATCTGCAGAGCTGTGTCAGCCCTTCCCAAACCCATCAGAGACCAATTACTGCCATTTTAGCTTCTAAATGGTGTCACCGAGCAGGTCACTCTATGCAAAATATGCTTTTCTTTTTTTTTCCTCTCCTGTAATCAGGAAAACTTGGACAAAATCAAAAAGCAAGCAAGCGAAATTTCCCCGGGTGCCTGCGGGAAGGAGAGGTGAAGATTTGTGAGCTTGCTTGTGTAACTAATGAACTGCAGGTTCAGTCCAGCCTTTGCTGACCCTCGTTTTACCATAGCAAGTTAGTAGAGCTACGTAATTGTGGTGGGTCAGAGCTGCAATTAGGTGATTTGTAAGATTGATCAGAGTGTTAACTACCTAAAATGTGTGGAAATGCGCCTAGCGCCACCCAGAGCCTTGTGTAATGGTCATGCCCAAGGGGCTGGTTGGACTGGTCACCACAGCTGCCTTGCATACTCAGCACAGTAAGAACCAGTAAGCACAGCAAGGCTATGATAACACCAAGCATTAGTCCCAGGGTGTGGATTTCACCCATGTTGACCATATGAGATGAGCCCCGTTTTCAGCACTGCGTCTCAAGTGTGCTCAAGGGTGTCTGTTGATTTTCATGGCCAAGATAAGCCCCAACATAACTTTCTGCTAGGTTGCCTTTGGCAAGTTGCAAGTGATCTCCAAGACACAGGGTTAACCCGGGTGTATGTAAACCTGGCTCTTAAGGAAAAGCATGCCAGGAATGCAGTTGGAGGTTGGTCTCCTTCCTCAAGCATACAAGACTGATACTCATTTCACTCAAACACATTTGACATACTCACATACTCAAACACATTTTCACCACTGGACACACCCATCAGATTCCTTAATAGCATTTTGAATAACTTAATAATTGAATTTTAACTGCATATCAAAGCTTTACAGTCACCTAGGCCTTGGCAGAATTGCCAGTGGTTAGCTGACCCGGATTCAGTAGGATATGCATCAAAGTGGGAGGGACTAAAGATTAATCTCACAGGCTGTTCCTGCATAGATATTTATTTTTCTTAGGTGTACAAGTACAAGTAGTCATTAAGAAATATAAAATAGTTATTCTGCAATACCAAATTGTCAAAGTCTGTAAATTATTTCAAATAACGCAAGTTTCAACAAGAGCAGTGCATTGAGTTTGTGCAGAGGTCTGTAATCCATCATGAGACACTGCTGTTGTATCATAAAGAGTTTTGCTGTGATATGTGGATGTAGTCAAAGAATGACTTATTGAGTTGTTGTAATGGGTGAATGACTTTTTTATAATTTACCATACAATAATTTAGAAACTGTAGCTCCTGTTACATTATTTCCCCTGCAGCTTTTAAATGAGGATGGTTTTCAAAGGAGACATACCTCTTACATTCAAATGACTTTCTCTCTGCCCTGGAAGAATTAGGAATATTTACAGGATGGAGTTCAAAAGTTAATGGGAACATTATCTAAGGTAAAATCAGATACCATAAATTAAAACTGAGCAACTGATGAGCTGTAAACACTCGCATTTTTCACATAAGCTCCTGTTTATTCTTGAATAGTTTTAGCTCTCTTTGGGATGGCTTTCTTTTCTGTTATACCACTAAAACAAGCAAATGAGAACAGCATTAAAGCTTAATTAGTAGACTTTTTTTTTGGTGTCAGAAACATTAGCAACAGAAATTTTCCTACTGCTCTTCATTGTAAGAGCACAACTAAATGCCTCCTTATTTCTTCAAAAACTTAAAGTGACTTTTATATAGACTTGCAGGCACTTTTAAGAAGATACTGACTTGGACAGGAGTGATATGTCCACTAGGTAAACCAGAAACAATTATGTAATTAAAAATATTTTTAAAATCTTTATTTTCTAGGTATTTCACTCAGAAACATAAAGAAGAGTGCAGACTGTATTTTTTTTTATTCAAGATTAAAGAAAAAAACCCCAAAACTTTATTTAATGGGACAGTCTTCTAGAGAATTAAAGTGTTTTTCCACTAGAGCTGAATGAACTTTTGACAAGTTACAGACGTGAACCTCCTTCTGCAATAGGTGGTGGTAGAAGCTGTTACACACTGCGCCTCCTCTTCATGTCGTCGTGGGAATGGGTTACAAGCAAATGGGAGAAAAGAAAAAACTGAGAGACATGATTTTAAGGCACCAAAGTAACTTGCCTTCTGTTTTTAAGGGGTAAAAGGATCTTGTTTCCTGATGATATCAGCTGACTGGGAGTGCTTTTCCTTTTGTCCGTTGTGCAAATATAACTTACCTGCAAATTGCCCCTTTCAGGCTGATGCAGAAGGACTGGGAGGGCTGTTACAGCTGAAACAACTAGGTGAAATTTCAGAGCAGGTTGTAAACAGTGTGTGATCTCTCTGTATTGAAGCCTCTGCCTTGTATTTAAACCTCATGCCCAATGCATGAGAGAAGCCTGGGGCAAATGCCATGGTGCTTAAGCAATGTGCAGCTGCCCTTGCTGTATGGCTGTTCGTTTCTCGTGTAGATATCTTAAGCCACATTAACACACACTGCTGATGGTAAAGAACCTCCAAAAGCAAACCAGCATTTGTGCAATATTTTTAAGGATAGCTTGCTAACTCACGCAGGAGATTATCCAGGCACTCACTAAGCTGGCACCAACCTGCAACATGCTTAAACGCAGCCAATGCCCAAGCTGCATCTCGTCACCTAGGCTTCTTCTAACTCGTGGAACAACTTTTACTGTGGCAAGTTGAGTTGTGTGTCAGCCTTTCTATAGCCTACATCCCATCAGAAGCCACAGGGATGTATATGCTGCTGCATATACGCTAGGCTTGCCTGGATGTCTCTAAAGCCGGCAGCACAGAGGAACTGATGAGAGGCATAGCATCATAAGTATATTCCCTAACTAATATAATAAAGTGCAAATCCAGTTAAGATATATATATATTTTTTTTGATAGAAGAGATCCTAACCACAGGGAGGTTCAGAATGCAAGAGGGCCAGGTGTGTAATGCATAGAGATGCTGGAGATCTCACAGAAAAAGCCATCAGAACTTTGTAATATGAGAAAAGCAAAGTATTTCCCCCTATTTTCATTCTATGAAATGGCTTAAATTTTTTGGCTGAAAACAGAATGATTTCCCTTTGCAAATACTTCTGTACGTGTATATATTGTATATTTGACTTTGTGCATATATATACATAAAATATAAAACACGCACACACACATATATGTAATGCATATGTATGAGTATGTGCATGCATATGCATATTTAAAAATGTGTAAGTATAAACTTTGGACATGGGTGGGGTAATTTCAGCCACTTAGTTATACAGAGTTGATCTCCTAAGAGGACCTAAAGGGCAATCTTCATCGCCAATGCAAATAAACCCTTTCCAAGACAATATTCTGGAGACTCTAATAATCCTGGTAAAGCCCAACAGAAATATCTTTTTACCTGATGGAAGTTGTGGTATGCACATGCACAGCCCTCCCAGATCTACCCTTCTGAATCTACATCCTTTCATTCACATGAAGAGGCTCAGCACCAGCTTGCTGCTTTTTGCAACACTTGTGCTGCGGGACCAGGGCCACAGGTTGTCACCTGCATTAAACTCCTAGAGGCAAGGTCTGCTCTGCTGCTGGTTGCCTTGTCCTCTCCCTGCCTGAGCCTGCAGGGCTGAGCAAGCTCTTCCTCCCGCTCCTCCCAAGGAGAGGTGTGAAATGCTGCTGTTGGACGCTGCGCGCGTGTTGAACACAAAGTGCCACTAGATGGGGAGCCTCGCACAGCGCTGCAGCATCCACAGCCGATGCATTTCCTGGCATCCTAGCAGAACTGCCTCCAGATCACTGGTTTTTTTTTTTTTTTTTTTGTTTGTTTGTTTTGTTTTTTTTTTTAAGGTAATGAGTTGCCACTGCAAGTGAGAGACTTGGGCAAAATTTCCTGCCTCTGAAGTTTCGATATCTCACCCAGGTCTGTGTGTCTCTCTCCCCCAAAAAATAATGTTTAGGATTTAGGGAAAAAAAAAACCCTATTTCTTTCAGATAACCACAACCAGAAAGAGATTAAGCACGCTTTTTTTGCTGTGGTTTTTTTTTTTTTGTTTTTTTTTTTCAAACATAAGAGTTGCCTCCAACAGGTGCCTGTGAAGCCAGGTAAGGGAGAGAAAGGCCAAGAGCTTGTCCGTTTTGCTGTATGGTAAGCTGCAAACACCCGGCACTGCTGTAATTCGCAAATCTTGGAGCAGCAGAGCACTTTCAGGAGGTGCGGAAAGCAGGCTTTGCTGGCAGGGATTATCTAGTTCTTGCCAGAGCAGTGAATTAACCAAAGGCATTACTCCTTTTATTACAGAAAGAAGAAATACAGTAACATTCCTCCAGGATATCCTCCTGCAATAAAAATATGAACAAAGAACAAAATTAATTTTACTCAGTACTTACTGAAGGTAGATTTAAGGAAAGCTTCCTTAACGAGGCAGGGAGTGCATGGTACCTCAAGCATTTTTGTTACATATAAGTACACACATGCAAACATTCATGTAGGTGCATATGTGTGTGTTATATACCAGGGTCCTGTCTCATGCCCAGAATAGGGGATAGATGGCGTGTGGGAGACTCATCAGTATAGCTAAAAAGTATTATTTCCGTACTACACAGCACCTTAAGAGGCAATTCTTGCATCAGCAGCACTATTGATGATTGCTTTTATTTTTCAGCTTTACATGTTCACCTGAAGCCTGCAGCATACACTATGTTTGAGAAAACTACTTCCATCCCTTAGCTGAAAAGTGTTTGTATTTTAGATTATCACCTCAAGAAAATGACCACTAAAGTAAATTGTGGAGACTGGAAATGATCCCTCCCCAAACTGTGCTGCTTTAATGGATAAACATGATGATTTTTAATAAAACACACTTTTTGACAGCTTTTTTTTTTAAGTGAATCCGTTTTTCTCCTATCTCCATGCCAACAGGAAGACTTTTAGTCTATTATTTTCACCAGAACATTTCCAGCTCCTTGCCTCGCTACATTAGTGTCTAGAAAGCGAGACAAACTAAGAAAAATGCTGTTGCCAGGTGTGCGCCACAGACTAGCTCCTCGTGCTTCAAGATAAGTCAGCGGCTCATGGTCTCCAGGTTGAACATAATGATACCAAGATCCATCTTTGACATAATGATACCAAGAAGGACAGTGCCGTATTTGTTTGAAAAAATATCAAAAATTTCAGATTTCAGAATAGCTATTTCACTAATAGTAAATCAATAAATGTAATGGTTTTGCCTTTTTTATGTACTTTTTCTTTTTTTTTTAATTAACAGCTGTGGAGGCAGTGATGTTACATAAGCAAAAGGAGCGGTGATTCTGAGAAAGATCAAATGTAAAATTAAAGCCAGCAGTTTTGATTTCTTTTCCTGAGGGCAAATAACATGTTTTACTCTAGAATGTAAAAATTTAAGATATCTGAAAAGAAGGTCAGAGACTTGAAGACTTGTGTGACCAACAAAAGCTTGGTTTGTACTTGAAGAAACTGAGCTATGTTCATTTCCTTTAGCATCTTCTGTTGTGCTCAGCGTATCAAGGACTTACTTGATGTAAGTGCTAGACTGGATGATAAGCTATATAATTTGCTGGACATGTATTTCAAATTCTTTAAATGGGATAAACATTGGAATTTATTTTGCTTGTGATTTTATAGATAGATAGATAGATAGATAGATAGATAGATAGATAGATACAGTGTGTGTGTGAAAATGATAGGTGAAGTCGCTTATTTAACCTGGCATTTATTTAAATAGCTTAAACACTGTAAACAGCTGTGAACTAAAAGGATATCTACCTGAAAAAGCAGGAGCATATCTGGAAGTAAGACACTTACTGTCTCAAGCAAGGATTTTGTAGACAGAAGGGTATGGAGCCCAGCAACCCTGAAGTCCATGGGTTGCCTCCTGTGAGGGATATTCCAGTCTGTGATGTGCCCAAGGCTGATTCACAGAATTCACAGAATATTTAAGGTTGGAAGGGACCTCTACAGATCATCTAGTCCAACCTTCAATGTCCTGATGAGCAGCAGGACACACTTCCAGCTCCAGGATAACGCTGGGAGGGGAGCTCAACTCTGGGATGACCGTAGGCTGCATTGCTGAGCAGGGAAAACATTCCAGGCATTCTTCCTACACTGCTATGCCGGCAAAAACAGACCAACCTTCCTGGCCTCTCACCTGCTTCCTCCCCAGATCAGCTTCACAAGGGCTCTGCTCATCATCAAGTGATGGCACCGCTTCTCCTGGTGTCACCAAGCAAGGTGAGCACGTCCGCAGCACATCCCTGCCTCCTTGGCCTGTCCTCCTTCCCTCTCCTTTTTGCTACTGCCATTCAGTCTTATAGATACTTATCCACAGATACTTATGGATAGATACTTATCCAGTGGATATGGTCCAGAAGGACAGCAAAAATATTCAGTATCTGCTTTTGGTTACAACTTGAACAGCAGACCCTACTTTGCTGGACCTTGATTCCTACACTCATAAATATATATAACCTTTTTGACATATTTTTGTCATTTAGAAAAGAGTGTGAACGAGTTATTGGGCTACATCAACACTGTCGGAAGAGGTTGTTATGCATGCATAGACGTCATCTGCTTTCAGATGAAAGCAGGCCTAGCCACATCCTTATTGGTTTAATTTAGTTTTTTTAATTATATTTTTGCGGTAATGTGAGTTGAAACACCATATGAAACTTTCAACATGCAGCTTCAAAATTATTTGCCTGAGTGTTTAAATTTTGTGAAGCTGTATGAACTGATACTTAAATTGCATTAGATACAATTTAAAAGCTAAGACTATCCACTGACTAAGCTGATAGCTGGAAAGCTTGGATTTGACTGAATACTCTCCCTGGCCTGGCATGGGACAGAGTATTTTAGACTAACATTTCAAATGGATGTCCTAACTTTCGCTACTCAACTAAATCTGGTCTGTTTGAGGGTATCTCTGTAACCAGCCTGATTTTGCAGGTGATTATTAAACTGAGATACTGGTGATTAGAGTTGGAAAGCCAACTTTGAAAACATAGTTCTCTGTTTCTTTGAGTGACATTTTTTGTAATATAATTTCATATTGCTTATGTATTTTTCATAAATACACCTAGCTTCTAATTGAATACCAACTCTGAATTCAAGAAAATACTTTTTCTGTGTGTATGTTGTACCACCACAGCTGCAAAATGCAGCTCTGGATAATAACCTGATTGACCAAGGGCATCGGTAAGCAAGTTCATTACATTCTGTGTAATGCTAATCTTCCTTTTGGAGCTCTGCAAAATCAAAGAATTAATCAATTGAAAATATACTTTGACTTTAGTCTTCACACCAATAACATCTTTTCATGTGTGTTCCAAATACTGTCTTTTAGTATTCGAAGTTAATCGAACATTCTTTGTCATGTTTTGAATCATTCAGAGTTCTCAAAGGTAAACCTTATGGGATATTGCAGAGAAGGAAAGGATAGAGGAAAAGGAAGTTTGACGAGATAAGAGCTATAAAAAGAAAAATATTGATAATTAGAGAGAAATACATGTAAGGAAAAGTATAAAATAATAACTGCAAATTCAATAAGAGAAAGAAAATAGGAAAGAGGAAAAACATGTGAATGAAAAACATCCTCAAAAGCAATGAGAAATGTGATTTTCCTGCCTTTTTTTTTTAATGAGGAATGTCGTTTGCCCTTAAAAAAAACAGTAAGAAAGGCACTGGAGGGAATGAAAAGAAAGAATTTACTAAAAAAAGAAAGACAAAAGAAAATGTGGAGGAGGAAAAGAAAACAAAATATAAGGTTTGAATTTAATATTTTTCTTGAGACCTGTCTCAATGTAAGATCATAATTTTTCATCTTTTACTCCAAAAAAAAAAAATCCACTCCTCCTTTTATTTAATATAGCCATAGGGATGGAAGCAGATGCTCCTGCTATATTTGGTATTAACAGGCCTGTGATTTTAAGTAAAAGCTCTCTGCTCGTGTCTGTCCAGCAGAGAGCAGCCAAAGGCCCAGGTGAGGAGGCAACTGGGTGTTACCTCTCCATGTGCACTTCTCTGTGATGTTCCCAGCTGCTAGCACAGGCTTGCTAATTAAAGTAATGCACTCCTGCTCAGACTCACTATATGTTTCCAAAGTCCTTCATGTTTTTTTTTTTCTTTTAAGGAAAGGAAAAAAAAATAAAGAAAAGCTCGTGCTGCGCAGCTGAGAGGCTACCCTTCCTCAGAACCTCTCTGCGGTGATGCTGTTATCATTTCTTATTTCCCTACAGGGCTAGAAATGATCAGTCTCAACCAGGAATAAGTAAGTAAGGTATAAAAGCCAATTGCTTTAAAAAAGGACAGTTCTGTCCCAAGGGGCTTTCAATCAAACAAGTTTGTCATACAACAACTTAACAAAAAAAAAAAAAAAAAGCGAGAAATTGATAAGGGAAAGAACATATTAATGGTGAAATCATTCAGGTGAGGCATTAAAGGAAAAAAAGATGCAGCCTGCTGGCCACAGATTAGGAAACAAGGTTCCACTTCCTGCTCCACTACTTCTGATAGTGAATGAGTCTATGATTTTAGAAAAGAATGTACTTATTTCAACTTGCAGATTCAAATTTGGGTGGTATTCTTAACAGGATGTAGTTCATCACTGTATAAAGCAAAAACTTTTGTACTCTGGAAAAAAACCTTTCCATGTGCTTCTCCTCCTCCTTAGATTAAAAAAAAAATAGGATACTTGGTCTTTCCAGGCCTCAGTTTCCCTTATGGAAATAGTCCTGTATATTTCCTTATGGAAATATAGCTGTATTGTGAGGATAATCATGCACAATGTGTCTGAAGGGAGGTTAGATAACTCTGTTGTGAGAATCTTACAAAACAAACAGAAAAAATAGCCTAGTTATCTGTTACAGATTATTTTTTTACCTGTTGTTGGTGCATTTCAACATGTTGTTTTTTTGAGCTAACTAGCTGATTGCTTTCTGCTAGAGACAATTCTTTCAGAGGCAATACTTCTGGTATTTTATACTTTATAGTATAAACTGCGCATGAAATGGGCACTGTTCATTTGATTCATTTACTGATCAACCTTATCTGATGAACAAAGCATCAAGTTCAAAGAGTCTTTAAAATCAGTCACATGCTGCTTTCTGCTTTAAAAATTTATTTTGTATAAGTTTGTGTTTTCCATTAGTGACACTCAGAACCAAAGAGAAAGGTAGCTAGCTATAAAGAGCATCCCACATTTAAAAGATATGTTTACTATAAAGTAACAGAAGAACAGTCTTGTTTTACAGAGCATCTATGCTTTTTCTTTTCAAAGACTTAGCTTTTCAAACTTTAGGCCATAAACATTGAATAACACACATCAATTATGACACCTTCAGAGCTGAATAGCTACAGCTCTCACTGAAAGGAATATTTGCTCAGCATTTCTAAAATTCAGTCTATTTACAGTTTAGCAGCACAAATACAGAGCAATATGCCTAACACATTTCTGAAAAGTTGTGCCATGCTGTAGAATAGGTTTCCAGCTCAATTGTGGGACATTTCAAAACCTTGCAGTAGATGGATAAAGTCCATACTTGTTAGGATCCTTTTGCTGAAACATTGATTAGCGATATTCTTCATCTATCCCTTTGCCTTGATAGCCAGAAAAAAAATTCCCATAACTGGGTTATAGGATGATGGGTGACAGGACAGAGGCAGCCACTTCTGCTCTCCTCCATGCACCTGCACGTGTGGCTGCTCAGTGACAGACACGGGCTGAGCCTCTGGCTGAAGCTGGAGTAACACAGCTGGATTCAGGCCTTCATAGCTGGGCAGCAGCAAGAGTTTCAAGAAACTCATTAGTGGCTCCTGGACTTGAATGTCCCAGGGTTGCAAACAGAAGTCCCCTGGATGCAATACGTCCTTGAAGAAGTTCACGTGAGCCTGCTTACCTGCCAGGTCATCTTGCCTGGTGTGAAGTGATGGGGTAACAGCATCTCCAATGCGGTTCATTTGTACCGCTTGGTAAAAAATGGCTTTTAAAATTTAAAAAGGGAAAATCTGTAGGGGCCTTTAACTCCCTACTTTTTATTAAATACTCAACACCTAGAGGAGAAGTAATGATGTTAAGAGGGGACAGTTACAGTACCAATAATGATTTTTATAGAGCTCCTTACATCAATAAAATTTTAGAGGTTATTATAATACTGGAATAATTTGATTACATTACACATCCTCTATAAGAAAAGTATTACTTTGAAAACACTTTAAACCTGATGTACGAATTATTATGGTAGAGGTCAGGATATTTTTACTGTTTATTTCATTGAGAGTAAACATAGGTTTGTACAGCCAATCAGATTTGAATTGATGGAGACTTATATTACTGCAATTGAGTCACTTAAAGAGCAAACTAATATTTCTGGCTCATTAGAGATTAGTTTAACAAATATTAACTCTCAGTTCTTCCCTACAACGTTAGGTTTGTACTGAGGGATTTTGTACTGAGGGATTTCATTTTGTAACTCACAACAATGCATTGTTATAGCTCAAAAAAATAATGCACAAGAAAGTAGGTTCATATCAGAATCAAGAAAGATCTCTGTGTACTCTGCTCATTTTGACAGTAGTAGTTCAATGACTTAATTATCTGGAAATTTCTGGAGCAGCATGTACTCTTAAGCAAAGAACAGAAGTCTTACATTGCTGAAAAGAAATTTCAATTGGACTTTCAGTATTAAGTGACAGTGTTCAGGATGTTTTAAAAAATGTTTATGCCAAAAAGCAGCAGGTTTTAGCATCCTGGAAAAGCCTCTTTGTGCCAGCTAAGCAGCCAGTGTCTGGGGCACCTCTTTTGGGGTAGGGTGTCCACAGTGATGCACTAGTTCCTATCAGACCTTGAGCAGCTGGGGTATGTTACACATTCTGCAATGCCAAGACTCTGTCTACTCGAAAAACTAAGATGTACTTAGTATTTTACGCACTTACATTTTCTACTGCAACGTAAATCTTCCTGTGTAGACAATCCATTAGATGTGGGCTCCATCTGCTTTATTTCAAGCGCTTTCTTGCACACTGCAAGGCCAGACATGAAGCCATTTGGACCTGAAATTCCAGCAAGCGTTCACAGAATCACAGAATATTCAAGGTTGGAAGGGACCTCTAGAGATCATCTAGTCCAACCTTCCTGCTCAAGCAGGCACACCTACAGCATGTGGCACAGGGTGGCATCCAGGCGGGTTTTGAAGACCTCCACAGAAGGAGACTCCACAACCTCCCTGGGCAGCCTCTTCCACTGCTCTGTCACCCTCAAGGAAAGAAGTTCCTCCTCACCTGGAGACGGAACTTCCTGTGCTCCAGCTTATGGCCATTACCCCTCGTCCTATCGCTGGCCACCAATGAAAACAGCCTGTCCCCTTCCTCCCTGCATTCTCCCTTCCTGAACTTATACACATTAATCAGATCCCCTTTCAGACTTCTCTTCTCCAGAGAAAACAGGCCCAGCTCACTCAGCCACTCTTCATACGAGAGATGTTCCATTCCCTTAATCATCCTGGTTGCCCTTCTCTG
>NW_020454439.1:520243-522719 GCF_003342845.1 Nothoprocta perdicaria
TGAGGTTCGTCAGACATGACTTCCCCTTGGTGAATCCATGCTGACTGCTCCTCAACAGCTTCTTCTCCTCCATATGCCTGGAGATTCTCTCTAGGATGAACTGCTCCATCACCTTTCCAGAGATGGAGGTGAGGCTGACTGGCCTGTAATTGCCCTGCTCCTCCCTCTCGCCCTTTTTGAAGACTGGAGTGATGTTGGCTCTCTTCCAGTCCTCGGGCACCTCCCCTGCTCTCCAGGACCTCTCAAAGATGATGGAGAGAGGCTGAGCAATAACCTCGGCCAGTTCCCTCAGCACTCTTGGGTGCATCCCATCTGGGCCCATAGATTTTTGAGTGGCCAGTTTGCCTAAGTGATCCCTAACCCAATCCTTCTCAACCCGTGGAAGGTCTTCCTCTAGCCCATTTATATCTCTTCCACTTGAGCCTGCAGATCATGGGCGGTCGCCTTAGCAGTAAAGACAGAGGCAAAGAAGGCATTTAGTAACTCTGCCTTCTCGGTGTCCTCCGTCACCAAGGCCCCTTCCCCATTCAGCAGTGCACTAACATTTTCCTAACATTTTCCTAACATTGGCTAGATCAACTCAGTAACAGCTAGTCCTAGTTTTTAGGATGTTAGGCTACATAGCCCAGAAACCTCAGAAACAATCAACATCATATTTAGTGTTAAGAGTCAAGTGAAAATAAAGATACTGTTTTGTACCTGGTCCATATTCAGCCGGTTGTTTTGCAGGTTGTACTGAACTAACCATTCCTACCATGTACTGTGAGCATGTTCAACACATCTTTGTGATTTACTGGCCTTTATGCTATTAGAATTATTTTCAAATGTTTTCATATATTGTGCCTTAGGGATTAGTTGCCTTGGGAATCACTTGTATTATTTAACATTATTTTCCCTAGTGGCATAGCAAGATCTTGACAGATAGCCTTAAATGGTGGCAAGGTGGGGGTAGTGTAGTTTTCAGCCATCGATCGAAGATCCTTACTTAACAAAATTGCCATAATATTAAACATAAGTGATCCTTATCGAGCATACAGCCAAGGTTGTGTCAAAGAACCAAACTTCACACTATTTTATTTCTTCAGATGAAAAAATAAAACAGGGACTGAAAATTGTTTGGCATGGTGCTTATGGGTGCATATAGTAGCATAGCAGGTAATCTGGATATGATACTTGAACCCAAACACCACTTATAACTCTAGACAAATCTTTTGGTTTGTTGTCTTTCCATATTGCATAATTGGAGTTCAAATAGTTCACATAGTTCTTATAGGTATCTTAATCATAAGTGAAAATACTTTGTGTCCAGAAATCAAAAACATCTATTTGACCTTTGCAAAACAGCAAACAGAGCAAATAAAATGCAATTGCAGCTTTATAGGGTATTCGTGTGTGTTGGTTTGCAGAGGGAGGAAGCTGTGGTTTGGTAATGTCTTTAGATACATGGGACTCTAAATGGTCCCACATTTTAATCAGTTTTAATGCCATTCCAATTTCAATGACAAGTTTCAGGGACCGGAGGCATTGTTTTGTATAATTATCATTTGGCATAGTCATTATAATGGCTTTTTTGAGTGCTATTTTTTTCACATACTAATATTCCTATTATTCAGTGTATGCAGTCTTTTGTTTAGTACATAGATAAAAGTATTTGTTATTCAGCAAACCAGGCTAATTTGCAATACTATGTGGGAGATCCACTGCAAATTACTGAACTAAAAAAGCAAACCATAATATCAAATAACTAAAAACATGTTACAAATAACAAAATGTACTTGGATTATTTTAGCAACAGTAATTTTAATTTCCTTATAGTTGACTTGTAAATTAGTTTCCTTTTTAAGAAAAAAAAAAAAAAAAAAAGACATCTTTATTGCTATCTTGGGTTTAGTACTCGGCTGGGAAAAAAACACCAGAGAATTAGGATAGGACTTACTACTTGCTCTGCCAAGTGTAGGTCTACCACTCTTTCCTCACAAAGATGTGACCATAGTTGTTGATCAACGGAATGGACCTCCTAGCTATCGAAAATCATTAGGTTTTCTCAGACTTCTGTACTGGGAACATTAAGGCATTCTGGCAGCTATCTCATTAAAAACCTATCTGATCTAGATAGAAATCACTCAAACTGTACTTTAAGATGCTTACAAACTTTTATTTAAAATAGCAAATTAACTCAGGATTTTAGCTGTATCATATATAAATCTAGAGGCCAAGTACTGTAGACTGAATTCCAGTCATAATCCTTTTCAAATTTAGTTTAGCAATTTTCCAGGCTCTGGTACTATATTGTTCATACACTGTTCAGACCATAATTAAGTATTGGCTTTTTAGGTTTCTGAACAGGCAAGAAATTAATCAATAACACACAGAAGGTGTGAGTAGCTCCCCTAAAAAAGTCAGTCTTTCTTTAGAGGAAAGCATATAAACCTGCAATCCAAAATGGATTACCTGTTTTTTTTTTTTTTTTTTTTTT
>NW_020454439.1:522777-531223 GCF_003342845.1 Nothoprocta perdicaria
TTTTTTTTTTTTTTTTTTTTTTTTGGTGGCAGCCCCTCAAGTGGTCATGGTTATTCTAGCTGACCTGGTCCCATTTTTACATAAAGAATAAAATATCAGAGTGAACCTGCCTGCAGAGGAAGACACAGCCATCTGATAAAATGAGAACTAAGTTTACACTTGTCTCCTGTGGCCAGAACTAAAAAACCAGTGGTAGGCTGCTTTCTGGGATGGTCAAGATATACATTACAATGCCAAAATTCACTCTACTGCAAACCTGTGAAGCAGTATTTTGGGTGACAAGTACCTGGTAGAGAAGAGCAAAATTGAAGGCTTTGAGGAGCCTAACTTCCCTGTGCCATTCTCAGTGATGCAGCCAACAAGAGACTGCACAATATCCACATTGACCCATGGCTGCCCAGGAAAGGAGCAGAAAAGATCAACCAAAGATTCCAGTATTTATGTAACCACCTTTAGACTACCTTTTTATTATATTGGTCTGGCATTGTCCTCCTTCCAAACACAGGAGCTTGTCTTCAGTCATGCTTATCACTGATAGATGTTTCAGGCATCTCTGAATTCAGAAACAAAGGTGAGCTCTCCTTTCACTTTATATACATGGTATGTTAGTCAGTAAGGCAAAGGGTGATTTACTGCCAATGACGGACAGTCATAAAACTAAAATTTTTGATTTAGCAGAAAAGTTGCAGAAATTTATAGCCTTTTCCCCATATGTTCAAATGCTGCACCTAAGCATTTATCCCTATTCTGAACGCTCTGCCTTATTTCTTGCATCTCAGCTTGTAATCCCCAAGCAAGGACAGTCAGGGCAAAAACACTGGTTCAAGCAACAGAGGTTCTTGGAGCCAGGGAGCAAAGAGTGCTCAGCTCAAAAGCTTATAATGAGGAGCCATCGTTTTTGAGCTCAGCAAAACACTCATGGAAACACTGTGGAAAATGGATGTGTCAAAAAGCATGAACGATGTTCAAAACAGTCAAGAAATCCTTTCTAAATATGAATATTAATAGAATTATATAGTACAGTACAGGAATAGCCAGGCACTACTAGCAGCGACAGTATTGCTTTTTTAAGTCCATGGCATCAAACTGAGAAATAATTGGCAGATTTGATTCTCTTTTTTAAAACTAGTAAAATGGCACTAGAGTAGCTCATACTTTAGTGATATTTTGCTTTTCTTTGAGACTTTCTATCTTGCATCAGGCATACAAGGACTCAGGAAAAAGGTTTTCTGTGGATCTTTAGAGATACTGAAGATGAACACTAAGGGCTATGTCTGGTATGTATTCCTGATGTCAGCCTTTCTCAAAGCACTCAAGCCAATCCTCACTCTAACTGGGCTACAATTTTTGGCAAAAATATATTTGCTTAAAAAAAAAAGAGAAAAAAAAAAGAGAACTGTAGCTTAGTCATCTCAATATACTAGCAAGTTTGCAAGGAGGAGGTCCCACCTCCCTACTGAACGGTGTAAGAGCAGGAGAACATCTCCTACTCTTTCCCACTTCTATGAAGTGGAATAGGTGGTGGGCCTGAGACAGATCCATGCTTATACAACCAAAGCCTAATGCTGGATGGGAAGGACACTCTCCTGATAAGTGAGGCAGATTTACAGATCTCTGCTATAGAGAATCTGGGACAAAGCTCTAACCCAAGCCACTGATTAAAAACGAAACCCAAATCCAGCTTCTGGCCTTCCCTTTCCTTCAGTCTGGGTACTCACAGCCACTTCATTTCCTTTCAAGTTGAATGAAATGCTTTGTGTTAGGGTAACTGAAGACTTAGAAGGGAAGTGGAAAGAAGGAAGGGGAAGGCAGCCAGAAAAATTGTTTATATTAGAAGAAATTGCAGCAATTTCTATCTGACATGACCTGTAACCATTTCTGAAACCAGTTATCTACCCAGTTATCTACCTTCTGAAACCTACCTACCTACCTATCTACCTATCTGAAACCAGTTATCTACCTTCTCCTGCAAAAGATGATGACTACTAAGAAAATCATCAGAATGAGGTAATTCATATGTTCTTCCTTGGGTTCTTAATGTCAGATTCAAGCATAAAATACTGCTAGGCTCTAGAGACAATGAGACCTGTGAGCAAGCAGTTTGGGTAGATGGTGGGGAAAAGTTTGTCCCTTTTCTTCACAGAACAGAAAATAGCTTTCATTGGCTTCTGATGGTAAATTCGATGACACCAGGCACAAAGGAAGCCCTAGACAAATCTCTCTGATTTGGGAAAAGAAAAAAAAAAAAAAAGAAAAAAAAAAAAAAAGGGAAAAAAAAAAAAAAAAAAAAAAAAAAAGAAAAAAAAACCACCAAAAAAACCCTAAATCTACTTATCTACATCCTACGATTAAAGTGTTCACAGAAATATCAGCGATTCTGATCCAGCTTCCAGGAATGTTTAATATACAAATAAACACATACACAAAACTCTTCTAGTACAAGCACTTCACATGTGGAAAGACAGAAAACTGCTGGCCTCTGAACAGATCCCAGATATGTGGATATAGCATGTGCCTTGGAACTTGAAGACCTATGACTGGTACACAGTAATTTGTCTATGAAAAAAAATGAACACAGTGTTTTAATGGGTCCTCATCTGCTGTGTAAATGTGAAAGAAATACAGAGAGCTCTGTGCATCTTTGCCAGGCTGCCAGATGGATTTCAAACATATGTTGCTGTGACTTCTGGCAAGAAAAGCCTTTATTCAGGCATTCACCTAACACATACCAAACAACTGCCCTAGAAGTTTGGTTGCCATTTGCTGAACTTCATTACTTTCATTCAGACATTTTCAGTTGTGATTTGGACACTCACATTTTTATGTGAGTGAGAGCTGCTGAGCATAGATGCCGGCACTTCATTCTAATCCCACCATATTTCACATGCAACTTGCTTTATGATACAAAAAAATAAGCACAGCCCATGGCTTCTCTCAGCTACAACTATGTAATGCAAGATTTTCCACCGTGAAATTTTGCCATTGTCAGCTGTAGCCATACACAGTAAATATAAAACTTCTGAAATTTTGGCATTCATGTTAAGAAAAAAAAAAAAAAAGGTTTGAGAGAAAGTTTAAAAGAAGTTTTTTGTGTTCCCCATGGGTCAGTGTTGGGACTAGTCCTCTTTAATATCTCTATTGATGATCTGGATGAGGGGGTTGAGGGCATTCTAAGCAAATTTGCAGACGACACCAAGCTGGGAGGAAGAGTTGTTCTGCTTGAGGGTAGGAAAGCTCTACACAGGGATCTGGACAGGCTGGATCGATGGGCTAAGACCAACCATAGAGGTTCCACAAGGCCAAGTGTCAGGTCCTGCACTTCAGTCACAACAACCCCATGCAGCGCTACAGCCTTGGAGCAGAGCAGGATGTGGGGGTGTTTGTCAACAGCCAGGTGAACGTGAGCCAGCAGTGCCCACGTGGCCCAGGAGGCCAACGGTATCCTGGCTTGTACCAGGAATGGTCCAGCAGAACCAGGGAAGCAATTGTCTCCCTCTACTCGGACCTGGTGAGGTCGCACCTCAAATACTGTGTGCACCTTGGCATCTCTCACTACAGGAAAGACATTGAGGTGCTGGAGTGTCTCCAAAGAAGCGTAATAAAGCTGGTGAAGGGGCAGGAGTGGCTGAGGGAGCTGGGGTTATTCAGTCTGGAGGAGGCTCGGGGGAGACCTTATCACTCTCTACAACTACCCAAAAGGAGGCTGTAGTGAGGTGGGGGTCAATCCCTTCTCCAGAATAACTGCTTCAGATAGAACAAGAGGAAATGGCCTCAAATTGCACCAGTGGAGGTTCAGGTTAGATATTAGGAAGAATTTCTAGATTGAAAGAGTGGTGAAGCACTGGAACAGGCTTCCCAGGGAAGTAGAGCAGTCACCATTCCTGACAGCGTCCAAGAAACATGCAGATGAGGCACTTAGGGATGTAGTTTAGCAGGCAGGGTGTTGAGGGGCTTGCGGTTGGACTCGATGATCTCAAAAGTCTATTCCAACCATAATGATTCTACAATTCTAACAGTGCTTGGCTCTATTGACTTTGCTAAGCTTCTGAGAAGCCTTGGGTCCATCTTTCCCAGGAATGAAGGACAGCAAGAAATTAAGCTGGCCTCTCCAGGACAGGTTGAAACTATGTGCATAAAACGAGGTTCAGGACAAAATACCTTTCTTTGTTCCTTTCCCTGCTTGGGGAATATGAGAATTCTCTACCTCCAGGTCTGAATATTTCAGGTACATAACTGAGAAGGTCTCATGGTCACATGTATGACAACCTTAGCCTTAGGGCTTGTGAGCTTCTTTTCACAAAGAAATAAAGAATGGATCATAACACACTTGCAGCAAATTTGATGAAGACCCATAGGCCTAAAAGCATCTGCTAGCAGATTCATCTTCACAGCATGGAACATAACAGCTTTATCAGGCCATATATACAACTGCTTGTTTGAGAAAAAAAAAAAAAAAAAAAAGAGAGAGAGAGAGAGAGAGAGAGAGAGAGAGAGAAAATAAATCTCTATTAGGAAATATGTCTGCAAATGTTTTTCTTGTTTACTGGGAGATTTACTAGGCTAGGTAGGAGAACTGCAGATCCTATTCCAGTAATGCTGTAAAGTGTGGCAGGAATGATCTGGCCACACGTGAGAAACCCCCATGCACAGTGAAGCCTGCGCCCTTCGATGCCGAGTCCAGTCCTGAGGGACTTCTTCACACGTGTAGCTTTCTAGCTGTCTTCCTTCCCCATCCCACACAGTCTGTACATCCTGAAGACCTCTTTTAAAATTTGATAGATCCCATTTAAAAAATGAAATTTGCTTTCACCCGCCTTCCCCTCACAGCACTTTCCCAGATCATTCCAAACAGGACATTTTTAGTTAAAGCTGTACATATTCAATGGCTGTTTGTATCTATATGTGTTATGAAGGCTAAACTATTCATTAATCATTTTTTTGCAGCTCTACTATGTTATTTCCCCCATTAGCATTCGAGCATTAACATTGCTTTCCTTAGTGCTCACAGCATATGAAGAATTCTCTTGGCAGAAAGTAAAGAGGCTCCCTTCATTAGTTACCCTTGCCAAATTCCATCTCACAAATACAAGCGTTGCACTAAGTAATTGAAAGGAGAATAATACTATATGAATATTGTCATACCTGTAAGAAAAGACAAATGAACAGATTAAAGTTCTACTTCATATGTACGCTCTTTAAAACCACTGATGATTGAAAACATTTAGTAGGTCATTTTTTTGTAAAGCAGCTCTTAAAAATCTTCTATAATTCATCAAATATACCGTTTAGTGGAAAGCACATTGATTATCATAAGCATAACATATACTTTAACAGGAGAAGTAGTGCAGGATTTCTGTTATCTAGATTAGTTCTGCAGGTTTTCCAGGGAGACCACCAGAAGATACCTTGTGACCTTCAGAAGATATTTGGTGACCTTCAAAAAATGTGTGAGTACATTGAGCAAAGCCATAGGATTTCAAAATACACTGTCTTTTCACACTAACTTTTCACTGACTGAAAATACACTCTGAAATCTCTATATCTAGGCTAACTTCTGTGATAGGTACCAGCTTAGCAGAGATGTCTGCTATCAGCAGCCCTCTCATACTAGATTCCCTAGGAAATGCAATAACAACTTTGGCGTCACGTAGAGCTTCTTCACCCAGTTTTCCCAAACTATTCACATGATTTACAAGCTGAAGGTTTGGTGATTCTTTTTTGTTTTGTTTGTTTTTGTTTTGCCTTTTTTTTTTTCCCCTTGGGTCAGTATTTCCTCTTGGGTCAGGAGCATAATCACAATAACATCTGTGGTGTTCAAGATTTGGCTACAGCTTACATAGCACATTGTAATGTGGTGTATTTGACCACACTCAATACTTTTGTATATCTTTCAGAGCCAGTACATTCCATGCAGCAGATTTGTCATGTTGTTTGGTTAAACACTCTTGCAATGGTGCCTCTTGGCTTTTTTTNTTTTTTTTTTTTTTTTTTTTTTTTGATTTTCAGTTTTGGTAGCCTGAGTCACTGGCAGGAAACAGAAATCCTATTTGATAAGAATGTGTCATGAAAACTGGTTATCATCTATCCTTCTGGATCTCCTGGCTGTGTTGAGGGGGTGATAAAATTGCTGTTTTCAGACCACCACTGGCAGATGTGAAAAAGGACAGCAAGCACCGGCTGTGTGTGGAACAAGCTGGGGAAAGATCCCTGCTCATCCATTCCACCCCATGAGCAGCAGTAATGAATTAGCAGGCACTGCACCTCTGTGTTCCTGATTGACTCAGGCTTTTCCTCTTGGCCCATACCAGCCCATTCCAAGTGGAGCTTCCCACCTGCATTGACAGCAAACATTACAAAGATAATTTTCTTGCTTGATGGGTACTGATTCACTGCTGACGCAAGAAGTGAGAGACTTGGAAGTTGCTTTCAGAACAGGTCTTGCTCAGCAGCACAGTAAGCTTAGATTGGGTGGATTTCCTGCACAAAGCTTGTCCTTGAAATTTTGGCTGCCTCAGTCTCCAGAGGAAGCTTCCCTCCTTTCATACAAAGCATTCAAATTCCACTGGACAGTTTACAAGGCATTAGTCATCCTGCTATGAAAAAATTGGTGATATTTATTTTGGCATCCAATTCCCTTTTCTGTTTGTGGCCACTTTACCCTGAAACTGGATCTCTTTCAATGGACATATGAATGAATCATGTTACGCATGATGTCTAATCCTTCTAGTGAATAATTTTTTAATGGCCTGCCATTTTTTAATGCCAACCAAGCTGTTACCATCATTAATAAAACTAGGCAACTATGCCTTGCCTCCTTAAAGTGCACGCAGTTCACAAATTGCAATGCAGCTCTGAAAAGCAATTGCTCAACCATCAAAATTATCTTCTCTCGAGCTACTAGAAAGATAAATAAAGCTCTGTTTAGTGCAGGATGGCAGAGGTGATGGTGCTAGTTCAGACCTTCTTCCTCCTCATATCTTCTTCACTGTCTGTCATTTCTGTCTTTCTTTGCTTATCTATATTCTTATCTTCCCCTTGTTTTAGGATTTTAAAACAATGATGACTTTATCTCTCTATAGATACAACTGTGAAATATATATATATTTTAAAAAAGCTTCTAAGATTGAGAAAACAAAACAAAAAAACAGTCCATAGTTTTTTATGATCAATCTTTGCTCCTCTCAATTTGTTCCCTTCTCCTCCAGT
The DNA here is from genome assembly GCF_003342845.1 of Nothoprocta perdicaria. Classification (NCBI taxonomy): domain Eukaryota; kingdom Metazoa; phylum Chordata; class Aves; order Tinamiformes; family Tinamidae; genus Nothoprocta; species Nothoprocta perdicaria. The sequence goes on from NW_020454439.1 coordinate 529,984, forward strand.
GCTTCCTGCTCCTTAACATTTCATGCAGAACTGACCCTACTGATGAGGTGGTGCAGAGCATAACGTACACTGCCATGCTCAAATCTAACTCACAAGCCAGAAATTTCAGTCCTGTCTAGGAATGGTGTTTGCAAGGTACAAGGGCAAAATTAATGTGCTGTGATACCATCCAGCTGATGGTGGTCACAGTCTGTATTAAACCCGCTCCTAACACAGTGCTTTGTGTGTGTTAAGGCAGGACTGTTTCATTAGAAGAACTGTGTCAATTAATTTGCTAGTGTCCACTGCAGTGTGTTGTGCTGAAGTAAGGCATTATTGCACAAGGAAATAATTTTACAAGCACTTAGGTGACTAAGGGTCATTAACTCTGAGAAAGGCCAGTTTCAGAAAATGGTGCTCAGCTGCTGGAGCCTGGATGCAAGCGAGGCATTTTGCAGAGCAAAGGGAATTTCCCTCTGCCTCTCCCTGCTGTTTCCCAAAATTCCTGCCTTTCAAGCTATTGCACTTACTGATTGAATTCCAATACTCTTTATTCTAATGTAAACGAAGAATGGCTTCATTTGAATTGCTCCAAATATTTTTTTTTTTTGTGTAACTGGGGTCAGAATCTGCCTTCTTCTCTGCGTGGGTTGTGATGGGGCAGTAGGGAACACCTCAGCATGGCAAATTACTCAAAGCACCTCCATGTTGCGGATACTTAAACCCCATCCTTCCTTTGTGCAGCACATCCCACAGGTGGGATTGCAGGGGCAGCGGGGCCGCCTCCGAAGCGCAGCCTTCCCGGAGCTCCCATTAACCTCGGTGTAAGTTTGCACTCTCCATTTCACACTGGTGCACCCGGGCACCAACCACCCCGCTGCCAACCTGCACGAGGGCGACGCAAACCTGCCGGGAAGCCCATCTGCAAATGCGCTGCACTGGGTATTTTAATATAAATTTACACACAGATAGCAAAGGAGTTCAGGTAACTCCACGGGTTTTGGGTAGCGTCAGGTAACCCTCACGACCGCATGACAAAATTTTATTTCTTTCCTTCAACTCCTGCCCCGATTTGGCCTTTGCAATGACGCTTATTTTCTATTATTTTTCGAAGAGACTGGCAATTGCAGACAGGTCTGTCAGTACACCCGGCTGCCGGGGTACAGCCCGCGGCCCGGCTTTCCCGCTGGCGGTTCTGCCGCCCTCGCCGGCCGCGGCCGCCGGCGCAGACAGCCCCGGGGGAGCCGGGCCGCGGCCGCCG
>NW_020454439.1:531718-553750 GCF_003342845.1 Nothoprocta perdicaria
GCGGCCTGCGAGGCGAGGGGCTCCGCAGCGCGCCGCGTCCCCTCGGCCGGCCCGGCAGCCGGCCCCGGCGCTCCCCTGCTCCCCGCCGGGCTTTATCTCCATGTTTGCTTATGTGCCCAGTGCTTCCGTGCGGGCAGTAAGTGCCTGGTCCGGGTGGTAGCCGCTTGCCCTCCGCTTGCCCCTCTCTTTGCCTCTCTCTGCTGGGATCCCCCCATCTCCTCCTCCAGGTCCTTCATCACTGCAGGGCCTGTTACCTCCCCTTCCCGCTTCCTTCCTCCCCGGGGCTCCTACCCTCGCTGTGACTCTCCTGCTCTTATTTCCCTGCCGTGAAAGCCTCTTTGCCGTCTCATCCCGTGTCCTCGTGATGGGCCCCTTGGTGGGCTCCGGTGCTTTCTTTCCCACAACTTTGTGTTCAGATTCTCCAGCTCAGCCCTTAAGGAGAAAAAAGCCCAGTGTTTGTCAGGTGACACTAAGGGGCACACAAGAATTTAGCCTGTTTTACCTTATTTTCTTTTATTACTGACTTCCTCACCAATCTTTTCCCCCAGTATATCTGTCCATAGGCATTGGCCTGCTCTGCCCGCTTCCTCCAGCAACACACAGGGATACTCTAGTGCTAGTCTGGAAACGCCAGCTCCCTGGGAAAGCTTCCTGGTAGGATCGAGGGGAGTGGGGGCAGGAAATTTCTAGTGACTTGGTAAACTTACATGAGGGCCAAATGCCATTTCTAATGCTGCCCTGCGAATTGGCGCTTTGGCCAAGAGCGAGGCCGTTTCGGGTGGTTTCTCCTCAGGGAAGCACTCAGACACCTCCCTAGGAGCCCGATGTGCGTGTTTTCCTTGGAAAACGCTGGCAGTGACCTGCTGCAGTGCTGAGGATCCATGGTTGGGAGTCTGTGTTGTCCTGGTGCTTGCCTTGTGTCTGTGCTGGTGACTCTACTGGGAAATAGTCTTTTCTCTCTGCTTTGTAATTTCTTCATTTCTCAATATTAGATTGCCCAACTTGCTCTTTACATGTTTCTTAATTGCTTTAGTTCTTAACATGGCATTTTATATCACCGTAATGTATTCGAGATCTCATTTTAGCACTGGACATGGTTGTGTCATGGCGATGTGAGGAATGGATTAGCTTTTTGTAGTGATTTATACACCTTCCTTTAGAGTCCAATGCTAACAGTTTATTTACAGTAGGATCTGGTTTTTTTCTTCACTGAGAAGGTAACTGGAAGAGAGCTTGGAGCTGCTGAACGAGGTTTCTAATCTGAATCACTCCTCTGGAGGAGTCTTTTTCTATCAAGGGGTCACATGGAGAGCAGTTCCTTAGTTTAGGCACCTAAATAAGGCACATGTATGCCACTACTCCAATGAACCATTTAGTTAAACCAGCACAAATTTATCCTTTCCACACCGATTTAAACTTGCCCTATTGCTCGATCCTGTTACCTAGTCTGCCAGGAAACTGAATCTCTTTAATTTTATCATTTAAATTAATTTAAGATCAATTGCTCAGTGCACACCCTTATTTGGAAACTGATTTGAGGGTGGCTTTTTTGATTTCACCTTGCTCTTATTACTATCTTAGAGTCTTATATCCTAGCTATGTTGTTACGAGTATAATAACATTGGGTTCTTTGAAAAAGTTGTTGTGTCAGATATGAATCTCAAGTGTTTTCTTATAGTTTAGATGCCAGCATTTCTGAATGCTGCTGTTCATGGGTTGTGTTTCTCAAGTGGTGTCTGCTTTTGTGTAGCCACACAAAACTAACTTCACACTTCATGGAGGCCCAGCTTAATGATGAGTCACATCCTGGGTGTTAATGGAGAGATGAATTGGATATACCTGGAGTCTTTTTTTTTTTTTTTTTTTTTGGCATTGAGACTGTTTGCTTAATTCTTTCTTTATTTTTCCCAGTGGATGAAGTGGCTTCTCTCCTGTAGTTGCAGCACTGGCACCATCAACAATACACACTGGGAATGTGACGTGGGCGCATTGTCCTAGTGTGAGCTTGTCTGTAGATGACAGGTGGAAACCTGTGTCATTTGTACTGCACTCTTTGGCCAGGATATTTTAACTTGCTGAAGGCAAAATCCACTGGAGTTGCAATTTGGTGGATTAGTGCTGCTCTTTTGCTGTCACGGTGATGCTTCTGTAGGTAATGTACTAACCTGGCCTGTCTTGAAAGGAACAGGCTCACATATGCCATATAATTTTGAGATATTCTCAAGGTAAGCAACTGGTGATTGGAACCATCATTCAGAGGCCTAGTTAAAAGTTGTAGCCTATATATAGTACAAAATTAAACTGTTTTAAATTTTATTGTGGAGACCATTCAGTTCCTCTTCTTATTGAAGTCCTTTAAGAAGTGAGATAGCAAAGATCAAGAAAAATCAATGGCTGGAAAATCTTACAGAGGTCGTGGTCTCCCCTGCTTTTGGATTCTTCTTCAAGTAACTTGCTATTTTATTGTAAGAGATGTTGGTCTTTCTGTCAAAGATCTGCTACCAATGGGCTGTAGGCTGGCCCAAAATGCATTTCAGACCTCCCCTAGACATGATCAAAGGACAATATCTTATAGTGGTAGGATTTTTTTTGGAGCTGATCTGTAGTGCTGTAACTTGTAGGCTTACTTTAGAATAATTACTGAGCTGGTTAGATTTAAACATTCTTTGTATTATATCCAGCAAGTGTAGTTATACAAGGTCTAATCAATACTCGTAATGCTTCTAGTGGGGAAAAATGCTGCTTTAGGAAATGATCCATGTCCTTGGTTGTTTTCTGGTTGTTTTCTTTTTATCTGTAAAACACCTGATGTTACAATGGTGAACTGCTTCACATGGCTAACTTGCTAGCATATAAATAATATTAATCAAAATAAAATCTTTTTTTTTAATAAAATAAACCTAATATTTCACTCTATTTAACACTTCCAAAACTACTCTTCATCCAAGCCTTTAAAAAAAAAAAAAAAAAAAAGGGTGGATGAAGGATATTGTAAAGATGAGAAAGTAATAATTTCATTTTGTGCTTCAGAGAACTGTGGTACAGAGACACAGGGCAGTTAGTGTTGGGTTTGAGATCTCTTAGTGTTTTGTTCTGGAGGTTGCCCTGCCTTCAATAAACAGCACAATTTGATGCAATGCTTCTTTCAGGAAAAATAATAATCTCATCTCTTTCACTCCTCCCCTCCTTTTCTTCCGCCTTATTTTTGAAGTCTGTTTACTATTACTGATTGCTTTAGCAGGTTTGAGATGTTGCTCTAAATCAATACTAACACTGAAGGATCATATACTTCTAATGTCCTTATAGTCATGCAGAAGAAGATGCCAGTCATAGCTTAGTACCCTTGGCTTGTGGTTTTTAACTAGTACTCAAGGGTGATAGAAGATATCTCTTATCCTTAGTTTCATTCGATTTGCTCTAGTCAGTGTTGCTGCACACAAAAAAACTTGGTCTTACTGTGAATGAGAAGCTGGAATTTTTCGTTCACACGTAGGAAGGTGGGATCATGATTACTGATAACTTTGCAGTCAGTGTGGGCACTCTCTGCCTTGACACTGTCCTGGTTTTTGAGAGACACAGGGGCTTTTCTTCTCCCCTTTCCCTGGGAGGCTGCTGGTGATTTTGTTCCTGGGGCCCAGGTGGATGTGACTCGTTCATGTACAAAGTAGACCAAAGTTAGTGTGAGGATTTCATTTAAATGTAAAGCAGGAAGATAAAAGAAATTGGGTCATTAGGAATACGATTTCAGCCACGGCTGAGCTCGAAAATTTCTTGTTTGTGTTTTTCCTTTGCAGCTGACCTAACTTGACTTTTTGTTTTCAGTGTGTTTAAGGTCAGGCAGTGTCTTAACACTGATAGAATTCAAAATTGAGGCTCCTGTTCTGACCTAAGTTCATCTTACTCTGCTCTGTAATTTGAACTTAATTTCACATGTGATTTTTCATGCTCCTTTTCTCTTGCAATAGCAAAGACTGTCATTTATTGGGATTTTATCTATAGTTTGGAGGACTGACTTGAGGTGGGGGAAATTAAGGGTAAGGATTGTAGGAAATGGTTCCTGTTTTGTTGGGATTTAGATGTGTCTGTTTTGGATTTGTGTGAGTTTAACCTTTACAAAAGTGAGCTAACCCATTTCGCTCTGTACCAAATGCGTCTGTTGCAACTGCTGTAGGACAGAACTGATTTAAAACAAAACAAACAAACAAAAACCTTGCTGAATTGGATGTGGAACAAATGTTTTATGAGGTGTAAATTCTCTGCTGTAAGAAGGTTAAGTTTGTCTCTGTTACAGTTATTTGAGCTGAGCAAGAAAAATCACATGCGGATACCTTTCCAGGCTTTCAGGAGGAAGCTCCCCTTGTTTCTGTGCTGCCTCTGGAAGTGCATGGGTGCTTTTTTGCCAATATTTAGGTACCCAAGATAGAATATTTGGGAGTTGTATTGTTTATTGCCAACAGTGTCACAGCACTAGACCATACTAGGAGGCTACTGCACTAGCAGAAGTATGGATGAGCTTAATGCAGACATGCAGTTAGAATATTATCAAATGCAGAACTTGCACCCTTTTTAAAAATTAAGTTTAAAAGGGGATAGCTTTCCCAGAGTAGTGTTTTTTTGCAGGAAATGAGTGCAGGTAATCTCTACACTGCTGAGAATAAACTTTTTCAAAATACGGGACTCCTTGTTATTATGAAATGTTTTAACTCTCTGCTAGCTGTATTGCCAGTCACTCCTGAATAAAACATTAGTATGAGGACAGATAAGGAGGAAGCACTTCAGCATTTAAGCTGTGCTCTTGTGATATATTTGGACATTCCGAAACTCCAGCCTGCTTGCAAGACGAATCAGTGTGACTGTTATCTTTATTTATAAACTGAAGTGGCAAACTGCATTGCCTTGATCAGTTGAGCCCTTGCACAAATAACAAGATAGAAGAAGTGGTAAAATTAGCAAGTTGCTTTGGGAAGCGATTCCAGCTAAAATTGGGTGGTGCTGATTAACATTAGTGCTTTTTTCAGGTGCTGACAAAAGTCATCACTTTCCAAGAGTGACGTGGAAACTTGGTGTGCAAACATTATTGCAGGTAAAAAAATCCTGCTCATCTCTAACAGGTCAATGTGAAGTTACAAGGTGTGATGTGCTAAGTTCTGTTATAAATAGGAGTTTAGTGTCAAAAGCTTCTCCTGAGAGTTTTGTTTGAGGTTGCTTTGCACATCAGATCATCTCTGAATTGGACTCTCACCCTGCACCAGGATTTTCCTGGCAGAGGTTGTTCGGATTGCAGTATTTCAGGCTACTAAATTAGTTTCAGGTAATGTTTTAGTGACTCTGCAGAGTTTTTAGGGAATCAGTTATCTGAAAGAATATTCCTGCTAGGATCAGCAGGGTCTCGGAATTGACCCAGAGCACCACAGAGTTCCCCAGAGTTGTTGGTGTTTGTTCCTGCTGAGTTGCCTTTGATGCAACTCCCTACTGCCTCCCATTTTTGTTCTATAGGAACACAAGGTGGATTTTTCTGTTGTGGCAGCTTGGACATCTAGCAGTGTTTTCTTGATCTCTCTCCCCTGCCTTTCTTCCTGCACCTCCTTGCCTGATTCAAGAAACACATCTTGATCCATATCCTCCTTTGAGGCTGCCTAAACTTTTCATCTTTCTCGTTAGCCTATTCTTTTCTTGTCTTGATTTTGCCCTGCACAGGATGTTGCTCTATCCCAAGGCTGCTTCATCCTCTTTTTTATTTTTTTTTTTTTATTTTTTCTTAAGCAAGGTTATTTATTCTGACAGGTTTTGCCTCAGGTGTATGTGCAGAAAGGACTGAATGCTTGTATAGAGACTTTAGTAAACCTTACTGCCTCCTCTAGAGCAAGCCTTCAATTACTAGGCAGTGCCTGCATGCTTCTGTTTTGTGGAATGAGTTATTGCATTGCTGCAATGACATCTCTCTCATGCTCCGGGACCTTTTGTTGCTCAAGAACAGTAAGGGTAAAGCCGAACTAAGAAGTAATGAAAGGACATTAAAGAATTATTAGAAGAACATGCACAGAGAAATGTGCAGTGGAGCCATGTTCAGACTTACTGGGTGCTCTTCTGAGGTGCACACACTTATGTCATGGAAGTCTTTGTGATTGGAAATGCAAATTAAAGCCATGTTTGGTCATGATAATATGTACTTCAAGTCAATAGAAGCCTAAAATTACAATTCCAAATTATGTTTGTATATTTGGAAATAAGGTGACTGTATGGTGTTTCTGGTTGTCCAGAACAAATCCAGAAGTCTGTTTTTCACTTTTTTTCCAGATGGCAGTTGTGTTGCTGGCGTGTGAAGGGCTGTGTATTCCTTACACAGCTTTATACATTGTTGATCAGAGCTGTAACCTGTAGAACAGAAAGAAGGAAGGGGAAAACGACCAGAGTCCTGAAATCCCGAGTGCAGGCCCTGTCAGGGGAGGAAAGCAGCAACTGTGCAACCTTTGTACCAAATTTGCACAACTTGGTATTAACCTGTTGGCAAATTGTGAATCGACTGTGAGAACAGACCCGAGCTTCTGTTCTGAGCGACTCTCTAAAAGAGCATGCCATGCAACAAATTTCCTATCCAAAGGCAACTTTGGGAAGGAAGGATATGTGGGTATATATGCCTGTTTTTCTCATAGTGAATTGCACTGAATTTAACTCTTCAGAAGATGAGAAGAGCTGAAGTTTTTCACGCTACATCTAACTCAGTATTTCCTTAGTAACACAGGAGAACCGAGCACTATAATTTGTGTAACTTATCTCTTGATGAACATCTTTACTATAATGGAAAGAGGGAAAGAAATATATTCCAGTATTTCTCTTTTAATATTGATAGGAATTCTGAAATAGCTGTTTTTCACAGTAGTTGTGGCTTCATTTTGTTGGGGCGCAGTGGAAAGGTCTGCTGTAGACAGAGGCTCTAGGTTTCTAGTCAAGCATAGTCCTCTACTTGATAGGAAGATTGATACTACTCTTGGTATTAGAATTGGGGTCATTTGCTATGCATCTGTCTAATTTATACTCTGTATGTTTAGTGATCTGAAGCGTTTCTGGACAGAAACATCTGTGATATAAATGTTGTGTGCTCCATTTTCATTTTTTACTTCATGAAAGCAACCCCATGAGGTCAGCTAACCAGATTAATTAATTTACAGGCAAATGCCTGTGTAAATTATCCTCAAAATCCTAAACTGCGAGTGCAGGTGATCGCAGAGACAAAATAAAACAAATTTCTCCTGCCTCTTCCCACCCTGCTTGTATCTGATTAAATATCTAGATTGTATCTTGCAGCTCTACAGGCTAATGAGCAGTGAAGGTAGGTGGTTCTCAACACTTCACTTTGCAGTTACGTGTGCTTTGAAAAGGTGTGTGTTGCTTGCAGGACTTCAGGAAGAGACTTTGGTAACATTTTCTATGGAGCTGCCCTTTCTGGTGAGAAAGGCTGGATGAAAAGTAAATGGACTTCTTTGTGAGAGGGATTTGTTTGCTGTTATGGTTTTAGCATTGGGCTTGGTGCTGACTAAGAGACGTGCCCTTGGAGACCTACTGCAAGACAAAAACTTGCCATGTATTTCGATGTGGTAATATTTTAGGGACGTTTCAATCAATTGATTTTAAAATAAGTATAAAAATAAAAAAAAAAAAATTGTTAGTGCAAAGATGGTGTTTAAATATGTTCCTAATTTTCTTTTGTGAAAATAGCTTTTGAGTACTTGTTTAGCAGGGAGCTGGTTTGATCCATATTGCGTATGTTAAGTAAATAAGCTTAATGGTTGTCTTGCTACAGTGGAGAGGAATAGCAAAGGCTTTAGGGGAGTAAAATTGTTGGGAATCTTCTCAAGGATTGCTATTCTATAAGTAGTAAACGTGCACTGTACATAGTAAATGAGGCACTGTACAAAGGTTAAATTCTGGCTTTTAATACATATGTGTAAATTTTGGAAGCCTCACAGCATAGTCCTTGAGAGACTTTTTTGTTTGTTTTCAGTAGATTTTGTGATATCATAGATTATTAGTGAAACTTGTTTCTTCTGCACAATGTGTTTCTTTTTTCTGTGATGAAATCTGGTCACCTTGTACCTCATGGTGCAGGCAGTGGCAAGAATGCAAGAATGTTTGAAATTAGAAAAGGGATACGATATTTGAAAATCACTAAAGTCACAGTCCTATAAATCTCCACAGTTTCTCTTAAAAAAGAAAAGAAAGAAAAGAAAAGAAAAAAAAAGCTGTTTAGACTCTTGGGTCAGTGCGAAAGCCTTTTCCAGGAGCTACAAGTTCTTATGGGGGTCAGGAATCTAATAAATGGCAGTAACTGGCAGTATAAATAACTATAGCTAGTTTGGAGGTTGTGAACTACCTTCAGATTGATAGTTTGAAAAAAAATAATTATTGGAGTGGGTACATAGACCTTAGAGCTGTGAGGTAGAAGGGCAGTAAGAAAAATAAGAAACCAAATTAAGGTAGTAACCCCTTCAAGGTGGATTCAGGTGTTGTAAAATCAGTGGGTTTAAGCAGACGTTGCTGCGCTGCGAATAGTGATGCTTTTCAGAAGGAAGCCCAGGGACCATCAGGTCAAGACTCCCTTGTGCCTACTCCTGCTAGCGACACTTACAAGGTGAATAATTTGCTAATGTAAAGATTACGACTTCGTGTTGAGCTTTTAATTCACCTGTAGCAGCTTATGCTTCCAGGGCGGGTGCCCTGCTCTTGGCAGTGGCTCATGGGGACTTTTATATTTGAGTGCTGTTTGTTTTCCTGCACGTCGGTATTTCTTAATGTCAGAAGCAATGAGGATCACACCAGTGACTTTATTTTTTTGTCTGCTCTCTATAAAGTTGTAAGCATCAGCAAAATTGGGGTGTATGATTTCAGATAGTCCATGCACTGTTGGCAGTGAGCTCTAAGAGCTTGGCAGTGAGCTCTAAGAGCTTAACCTCTGTGCAGCTTATCAGAGAATTCACGGAAATATTGCTGCAGATTTCTGCGTCTTTTCTTTCTGTGTCTTTCTGTGTCTTTCTAGCTTAGCACTCAGGTCCTCAGGTGAAGGGATATGGAGTAACTACAGCGAACCAGATTTGGCCTTCCAGAGTTCGTTTGTCTATACACTAGGTGATAATATGAAGCTCTACTCCATAAACCTTTTTAGTTTAAGTGTAGTTTTCAAAATGATTTTATGATTTAAGCTCAGAAAGCTTCCTCTCCTAGACACATGAGTGTTTGTGTATAATAAAAGTGCTCAGCAGTGAGCCTCATTTCTCTCTCCCTTTCCTGCAGTCTGAACATCCTATCTTAGTTTAGCAGCTCAGTACAAAAGGCTGCTTAAATGAGCTTTTGAAATTAATCTTATGTAGTGGTCTTAGTCACTTTTTACTCCTATGAGGTTAATGTACTGAATTCCCTTTCTATATGCTGTGCATTAGTAAGCTATAAATTACTTATTTTTCACACATTTATTATTCTGTTGCTTTTTTCCCTTCTGTGTTAACTAATAACTAACTGGAAAAAGCCAATCTCTTTAGTCTAGGAAGTGAGTAATATGATGCTATTATGATTCTGTGTTGAAGCATTTAGCTGCGAAATTCACACTGGAAATCAGCCAAGGGAGAGGCACGTAACGTAGTCAAATCCGAGGATTGTAGCACACATTATCACTCATAAAAGGAAGATATTTTTAAGAAGAGGAAGGCTTGAAAAATTTGATTTCACACATATATGTGAAACAAATCAAAATAACGTTCTTCTGGTGGCTTTTTTTTGTGATGGTCTTATCCTGATGTAAGAACACAGGTTGGTAGGAGAAGTTAAGATATGATGTCAGTGAGGAGTGCTTGGATTTCAAAAGGCAGCGGTAAAGGTGGTAGTTGCAAAGGCACCAGGGCACCTGCACAATTAGGAGAGTCTTAATTAGGGAAGGAAGTTAAATATTGTTATTATCGCAGAGGGGGAAATTCCACCTCAGTCAGGCAGTTGGTGATGGGGCTTGCTTGGAAGAGCGGTGGGCTCTTAGTGGCACCCAGAGAGACACTCAAGTGAGAGCAGTGGCTGTTGCTCTGCCTCGGAAGGAGCATTAGCTTTGGACCTTGTCCATGCTGTAAATTATTGTAAACTTAGTTCCAGGGCACTTGCTGTGCTTGTTTGTTTATTTTTCTTCCACCTGCTTACAGGGTTGTGTTTTTGTTGAGAACTTTTATATGCCATAAAATTTTTCTTTCTTTGCTACCTCAAAATATTTTCTAAAATAGACCCTAATCCAAGGCTACCTTGGTTTTTACAGATTAGGAAAACAGTAATAATCAGTTACTTTTTAGAGATACTACTAGAATTCTACACTTGCAGTTTCTTAACCAGGTTTTCTCTTTCTCATATGGAAGGTTCAAGGAATACTGGATTTAAGGAATCGGAAAGCTGCTTCTCTTTTGGTTTTTAGACCCAGAATGCTTTTTTCTTGCTCTGTATTGCAGTGCTGATCTAGGATCATAGTCCATGCCCATAGGGTGTTCCCTGCACAATCTTTTGCTGGCAGTGAGGGTAAGTGGCCGATAGCAGATCTTTGCTCGTTTCTCCTGACATGTGGGACTCCACCAGTGTCGGTACCGTAGCAAGTTTGACTTCTAGAATTTGAAGAAGAGAAACACAACCGAGAACTGATCTACATTTCGTTTCAGTGTGGTGGTAATTATGCCTACGTGTTCTTTAGATAAGTCAGTTTGCTCTAATTATAGAAATGCAGAAAGGCAAAGTTAAAATACAAATGGATTATGGTTTAACATGGATATTTTTCAGGTGTATGTTTTATAGAATATATTCATTAAATAATTACTTTTCTACCTAATTTTTCAATAAGTTGTTGCTCCTTTTTTCATTAAAATATATATACAAAAAAAGATACAGAAGCAGTTTGTGTCCATGATTGAAATGAGACAGTACTTTTTGTTTATATCATCCTAACGAAAATGAAAATATTTTTTAGTGTTTTTCATTCAGAGCTTGAGATTTAAATGTTTAAGAGTGGTGAGTGGTAAAGGAATGTCATTGCAATAACATTACAATAGTAATTCTCTCAATATTAGCTGTTTTTAAGGACCAAGGGAGAGAAGAGAGAACCAAGTCCTGCATTTTTTTTTCCCATAAGTTACTAAATCTTGGACACAGAGTGAAATCTTGAGTGGAACATGTAACAATCCACATGTGGTTGTGGCAAAGCACATATTCAATACTGTAGGTGCTGAAGGAATGTATTTTCCACTGCCTAAAGATCAGAAACAAATAGTACGATTCATCTGACGTACAGTAGCCTTGAAGTTTTGGGAGGCTCATGTAATCCTTGTCCCTTAGGCTCCATTATAGGACAGGTTCACTGTAAGATGGTACATCTGTTTTGTGCACTTCCTTTTTCTTTTTTACCCTCTCGTTATTGGTGCATGTTCTTGCGCTCATAAGGTGACATGCAAGAAGGGGATGTTTACTTACCCCCAAAATGAATGTAAACATGTATTTATCAAAGATAAAAACATACTTCCCCAAAATACCTTGGGATTTTAGATTACTCATAATGGAATTTTGAGTCTGGAGGAGCTTGGCGATAACAAAAGAAAAATAGCGGGTTTAGTAGCTTCTGATGAATCTTAGGTGACGTTCCTCGGGAGGTTTGTTCAGCAGTGAGGTTTTGCAGGACGCTTGAAGTGGATTCCTGGATTTTGAATTGCTTTCTATAGAGAAGAAACCCTTTGTAGTAGGGTAGCGGCTGCTGCTCAGAAGGGTTCCTCCTGTGAGTAAATCTGTTACGTTGCTTATCAGCCTCAGGTTTTTGTTTTCAGTTGTGCTAACCAGGGTACCTACCGTTCTGTCCTTGCACAGCTTTAGGCAGCTTCAGGCACAAGTGGTTGCAGGGTGTTGCTTCATAAAATTCTCTTCTTTAGCTTTGGTATTGCAGGTCTCATCATGAATTTCTCACCATTGTGAATGAAAAGTGTTTTGATTAAATCATTGATTTCACATCTTCTCGTCTGTATTAATAAAGCTGATTGGACTGTGCATATAATGTATATGTATTTTCTTTTCCTTCTGCAGGTTACCTTCCTGGAAAGCATTGCTTTTTGTATGTAAAGATCATCTCTTGAGTTACTGCAGCTGAGTTTAGAATGTTACTTTACTTGTGAATCTGATGGAGGAATAACCAGATCTCAGACTGCTGCACTGGAAGACTTTACAGGAAATACAAAATGTCATCGAATAGAAGTCAGAACCCACATGGACTTAAACAGATTGGTCTGGACCAGATATGGGACGACTTAAGAGCTGGAATTCAACAGGTTTACACCAGACAAAGTATGGCAAAATCCAGATACATGGAACTCTACACGTATCCTAACTCCTAAGCCAGTTGGTACTTCCACTGTTGTTAGATGATTTTTTTAATGTTTTCAAACTTAAAATTGTTTCATAACTAGTTGATTTATACTGGTTTCTAAGCATATATTTTTGCTTTGAAGATTTTCTGGCAGATGGGCAGAAACATTCTGTTTTCTGGAAAACTGTCTTTATAGCTATGTTTACCTCTGAATTTCAGGTTTGATTGCACTCAACTCTGACAGAGCAGATATCTAAGGGTTTTTTTATTAACAATTTTAATTTTGAATACACGGTACACCAAATATTACGTACACCAAACATTTGTACAAAAGGTGAATCAAAACGAAGTATAATTTCTTTTTCCTTTCTATGTTAATGGTCTTTGGCATTATGCTGGAGGTCTTATTTATAATAATGCCCAGTTACCTTAAAGTACATTTTCTTGTCAGCCTTATAGTTGTCCTTTTCTCTGCAGAATTACTTGAGTTGACTTTATAATTTTCCAGATGAGGTGAGGGTGTGCCCATTGGCTCTCACTTGAATTTCCTGCTTGTATCTGGGAGCTGTTTAAGCTTCTCGGCAGCTCCTGTACTGGGGATTAAGATACAAAAATGGCACTGTGTTCGTGCTCGTGTGCTCAGGCTGAATTACTCTATGGAAAATTTCAGGAAACTTGTTTCTGACAGGAGCATTTAGGACCTTGCATCACTGGTTTTTAAGGAGCGGTAACGCCTCTTGCTGTGTTAAAGTTTCGGCGTATGGCTTGAGGACTTGGTTTGGAGCGTGAGAAATCCTACTTCTGTGCTCCACCTATCAGGCAGCATGTAAAGAGATTTGATGAAAAAGAAGGTGAAACTGCAGTGTGAAGCCACAACGGGGTGAAATCCCTCAGCTCTCCTCCTTTTGCATCTGTTGGTCATTGTTTGTTCTCAGAACTGTGTTTTTCTCAGGAGAGTGAGTACTGCTAAAGGGTGAGGGTGTTGATGATAACAGCAAAGTAAAGAGGTACATAATAGAAGAATATTCACTATATGCCTTCTCTTAAGTAGTTAAGAGGTTTGGCCCTTAATTTACTTTTATATAGTGTGTGTTTTGGTTTTATGGGCCCTTTTTTAAAGGTTATTATGATGTTTAAGTTAACCCCTAAAATTCATGTTGCTGCTGGTTTGGAATTTCATATCAAATTTGAGTCCACCGTAAATTTTTTTAAAGGTCAGAGCTTTTTATGAAAGAAACTGTTGATGGTTATAAAACAATTCTGTAGTTCTCCGGACTCCCTAAGTGGAGGAGAGGAGTTTGTATCCTGGATGTGGAGTCTTGGAGTGAATGTGTGATCTTCTCTGTACGTGTGGAGTCGATGCCGCTAGGGAAGATAACGCACACGGTCTGCAGAACGTTTGTGAGACACCTCCTGAGTAGGCATGGGCACACGAAATACTCTTGGGTTTAGAGTCAGAATATTCCCAACAACTTGCAAGCCCCATTTCTTTAAGCACTAGGTCTGTTGCTGCTCTTGACAAAGCGAAATGAATCTGCAGTAGTTGAGTGTGTGCTAGAAGCAAAAGTGCAGCAGATGATGTGAGGGATTTTTCTTTTTCTGCAAAGTACTTTTAACATTTAACTCCTGTCCTTGAGTTCTGTCAAGCAGTCCAGCTGAATACTAAGTACATCTTACAATGGCACTGGTGTGGGGTTTTTTTTCTCTGCTTTTGATGTTTCCAAATATCTGTGGGACAAAGTTGTAAAAGGGGTATATTGTCTATTACCTACTCACTTTCTTCTAGTTGCTGCTTCGGCAGCCGTTGTTGGGCCAGAAACTTAGGACAATTTCTGTTGGGCCAGAAACTTAGGACAATTTCTGTTGGGCCAGAAACTTAGGACAATTTCTGTTGCTTCCATAATACATCGCCTAATTTTAGTAAATAAGCCGTATTTTGTGACTAATTTATTAGTTTGATAACTCAGAATATTTGAAATTAGTTAGGCCAGCAGTTTTGAATCAGCTTGACAGATAGGAATCCTATTTTGCATCTTACATTAAGTGCATGTTCGAAGCTGTGCTTTGAAGAAAGTTATTCTTTATTCTCACAACCTGTTAGATGTAGTATGTGTAGGGTATTTACTAAGCGACCACACAAAGAGAGTCTAAAAGATTGTCAGATTTTATTTCAGGGGATTCTCGCTGTAGAGCAGCTTGCTTTGGAAAGCAAGAGAGACTGGTGTCAGCTCCAGCTGTAATGGATTTGCAGACCAGCCCTCCTTAGGGGAATGTCGAATGTGGCTGCAATTTGGAAACTTTGTGCTCTAGACAGCCTAATCACTTCCTCATCCTTTTTTTATCCTCTCTTTTTCTGTCGGGCTGTTGTTCCTCAAGTGGATTCTATTTCTCCTCTATAATTTAGAAGAGGAGGAGAACCATGCATACAAACAAACGTGCTTTCACTTCTCTGTCTGCTCTCAAAGTTTCAGGCAGAGTTGATTGGAAGTGCGGAAGTTTCCCACCTGTCTGTATCAAGCAGTGGCATCCTGTATTTCGAAATAGCTAAAACCTGGGCGTTTGTACTCAAGTGAATCTGAAAATGAAGGGAGGTAACTGTGCCATTGAGACAGCTTAGACATCTGCCCCATCTTCACTGCTTCTCTCCCCTCAGCCCTCACCAGGGCCTATTTTTGTGTGGCACTAAATTCAGGCATTTTTCAAATGCAAACCGGAGTTTATATTTAACTCTTTTGCCTTGTTTTGCTTTTATTTTTTTTCTTTTATCTCAGCAGGAGCAAGTGGCTGTGATTATTCCAGAGGTTTTCTAGTTTCAGGAAAACTGAAGGGAGACAAACAAAAAGAAATTTGTTTCTAAATGCTGATTCTAAGGATTCTCGCCCCTTCTCTGTATGCATTCTAGATTGATTTGCACTTCTTGTTATAAGAGTGCCTTTTCTGGCAGCGAGAAATCCCTGAGCATCCCTCAACGTTGCCTAGTACTCCATTTACTTTTTGCTTCCTTATGCCCTGTTAACTGTGCCAGAATGTGTAACCAGAAGAGCGGACCATTATAGAAGTTGTGGTATTTTTTGCTTACCACTCCTTACAAGATTATGAAGGTCAGTATGCTAAAATTATCTTCTGAGGTATGTTCTTCATATGCATTTCCTACTGCGAACTGAAGACTTATGTATAGAAACAGGATTCCTCTAGAACAGTGCTTAGTGTGGAATAAATGAGCTTCTTTTTTTTTCTTCCCATGTGGAAGATTCACAAAGTCCTTTATTCTGATGTTTTTCTGTCACTTGCCCACCCAGATAGTTAAGCTATTTCTAGTACTGAAGGGTCCAGTATCTCCTGCAATAATAACATGTTACGACAGGCCTTATTTCTAGCTAGAACTGAATTACACACCAAGCACTGACAACGTGCAGAAAAAAGAAACACTCCAGGAGGTGAACTAGCTTTCTGGAGGTGGTAGACCTAAATCATTAATGCTATGAGGGAGTGGGTTTTCCTTCAGTAGAAAGTACATTAGAGGTTGTTACCAAATGTCTGTGTTGCAAAAGCCTCTGGAGCTCTCGGGAGGAAAAACGGCAGCTCTTGGTAGGCTGCGGCTGGGAGCAGCGACTCTGCTGTCCAGTCATTTCTTGTACCTGAAGCGAAGGGAGAAGCGGGAGGGAGCACCGAGCTTGGGTGCAGCAAGGTGTGAGCTTCCGTCCTGAGCCACTGGCAGGAAGCACATTACTTCAGGAGGACTATTCATGGTGTAATACCAGCATGTTGGCGAGTCACGTGCCGTTGCGGCTGCCTCTTCTGAAACTAAACAATTTGATAAAATCCTTGCGCCACTTGTTTTGGTTTTGTTTTTTCTTTGACAATTTTTCACACTAATTATATAGTAAGTTTGCAACATTTTCCTCAGAGGATGTCTGAAAGGATGAATTGAGATTTACATAATTTGGATGTAAATTCTGCATTGGAGAGAATGAAAGGAGTTGGAGAATCTTTTTTTATATCTTAAAGTGATACTCAGACCAGCTGATAGAATATCAGAAAGGCTTCATGCATGATATGAAACTACACAACTTTCAATGCCTTACATAAATATGAGTAAATTTTTGAAACGCCTTTCTTTAAGCACACTTGAACTTTTAATTTCATTTTGAAATACCAAGGTGAACTTTGTGGCATAAGCTCATGATTTCACTTCACTGTCTTGGCTATCAGAACATAATCTGATAAATGTTATTTTTAAGAAATTTTACACCATCCTGAACACAGCAGTGTCTTTGTTCAGTTTTAATAGTTAAAGCCTAATTGGGAAAAAAAAGAAACTTTAAATATTTTTAGTGATATTCATTAATAATGAATAAGACTTCTATTTACATGAAACAGGGAGCTGTCTTTAATTTTTTGGATGAGAGAAGATGCTGATGAAGAGCTGAGAAGTGAACACTACTGCAGAAGGGTTGGTTTTGTTACTAAAAACGTGTCTGCAATGTTCAGAATGACTTTGAAAGGCTTTTGTTGTTGTCTACATAGAAGCCTCAGTGTCAGTTTTAGAGATTCCTTTAACACATTCAAGTAGCAGTGTTTGGCTCACTTAAAGTTATTAAACTTTATGTAAAACTTTGAAGGAAAATGGCTACACTTATGAGAAAGCTTTCTCGACTCGCACCACTAAGTTGGATTCTTCAGCTCTGGTTATTTTTGTTTTGTTGCTGACAGTGTTGTCAATAACTTCTGAAAACATTATTGATTATTTTAAAATACTTTTCAAAAGTATTATATAAAAAAAAGTCTGGTGAACATCAGGTTGTTCATTCCCATTTTGCGTGCCATCTTTTACCTGCATCTAAACTTGTTTGGGTTGGTTCAGGTTTTGTGATGAAGTGGTAGTTACTGATGATGCTTTTCACGGAGTGCCAGTAAGTGCTGCGATGAGGGCAGGTTATTTAACCCGTGCCCTAAGAGGGGGCAGGTTGCTGAGAGCGCTATGAGCGAGGAGCAGGGGGAAAGGTGGAGTTAAACAGTGAGTGATGAAGGGTAGCGTGCTTGCAGATGGGAAGAGCTGGAGGACCTGGGATAGCCCAGTCCCTGGTGATACGGAATGCAGAAATGCAAATATCATTCTTGCTTCCTCGTTGCAGAGATTTGCTGGTACTTAGGCACTGCAGTGTATTTGCTTCCAGGGTGGGCTGTGCTCTTCCTACATGGAAGAGATTGCGGGGAGTTTGGGCAGTGCTGGTTTTAAACCTGGGAAGCTGTTCGGATTTCCTCAGAGATGAGTTTGCTCTGAGCCTTCCTTTCACTTTAGTGTCAGATTGTCCAAGGTCACTTTGGATACATCAGAGCAGCCTCCCCTGTCTTCTAGGATTAATCCTGTTTAGGTTCCACGTGGTATTTTGTAGCATCTCTTTTGTGCCGGTTAGTGCTTTTAAGGAATGCCAAATTAGAAATAAATGTGTTTATATGTTCTAAGAGTGCTCCATTGGCAGTAGCCTGCCTTTGCACTTCATATTTTTGTGCCTAGAAATGCAGGTATAACTGCAGGTATGGTTTTGTGTCTATTTATAAAGTTTACTGCTTTGGTTCCGAAGAGCTGCTAAATATGTTTTTAAGTAGTGCAGTTGATTCTGTTTGGTTAATGGTTCTGTGTTTGATTTATTTTATTTTTTTTCTTCCCTGTATTGCTCGCTGGCTGTTCTACCTGCTGTTTATAGGTACCAAGAATATTCAGTGAAAAACCAATTTCAGATGATGCAAACTACTTTAAACTTGAAAGCAACATATGCTAATGGTGACTCAGACTTTCTGGCATAAAGATATACACTTTATATATGGTGTGCTTAAAAATCTGTATTTTCCTGCAACTTGAATCTTCTCTGCTTTTCCTTTGAGTTTATGCTGTGGAGATGGCAAAAGGAAATTATCTAGAGGCCTTTGAATGATTTCTGCTGCACCTGGTTTCTTGACTCTCCAAGTAAGGTAACATGAGTTTAGGTCTGCTTGGATGCAGAGAGCAGTTCCCTCCATCTTTCTGTTAAATGCTGATTGCTTAAAAACAGTGTAAGAGAAAATTGTATAAAAACCAAAAATGTAAGAAACCTCCATGTTTGAAGCGCCTCTTCTGAAAATAGTTTATTTTGGCAACCGCTTGTTTTCAAAAACTTTGCACAAATTTCCATTGTCTGTGGCTCGTGAGACCTTAGAAAAATCCACGCATCCGTGTCCGCTTCCCTTAGAGGCCTTATTTAGGCACGAGGTGACCACGTGTGCCGTAATTTGCAGGGCATGATCTGAATTGAAATTTTAATCCCAACGAAGAAAACATGCAAGTCACGCTAAATGTAGAGAGCCTGGCTGTTTATATTACGGGTCGTTTTACAGCACTGTACAAATTCCATGTGCTTTTTCCCACCCGATTTCGCTATCCATGTTTGAGTTCAGTGCCCTCGTCCTGGCCTCGCTCGTGCCTGAAGGAAAGCGCCTTTCGCGGGAGCGCGGCTGACCCCGGCTCCTGCCCGCGGCCGGTTCCCCAGGTGCCCATCCCGAGCACAGCCTTGAGTCATTTCTTCACTAGACATGTGAAATAGCCACGCGATGCCTGAGTGTGACCTCGTTTAAAACGCTCAACATAATCGGTGGAAAAAACCTAGTTAGGAGGTGGCTTCCTGCGGTGTCTTGCTCTGTGCTTGGCTGGAGCTTTGTTGTTTGGGCTTCCCTTTTGGCTTTACATGTCTGACTCATTCCACTGCTGTCACGCTTTTTAGTAAAATGTAAGGAAAAAAATGGGAACTCCGATGACCTTATGAAAAGGCAGCCAATTGTTTACCTCTAGAAGAGCAGATTTCTTTATAAAAGGGGACCCCTAAAAATCAGGGGCCAGTGTGAAAGCGTTATTTTCCCTATCAGTGTACAGTGTGCTGTTAGTTGAATTTTGGCACGTGTGGGTGGACTGGTTGCACTGAGGACAGTCTTGGTGCTTCCCAGCCGGCCTTTTGATCTGCGCAGGAGGCTTCCGCGCTGCCGCCGTCGGAGTGTTTTCCACTTCCTCTGTGCTGACACAGGAGTTTGCTCAGCAGAGTAGGGGGGAAAAGGGAAAATGGTTACTTGCAACCTCAGTCACTTCCCCAAACCGAATCGCTGTTTGCACAAGTGCTTGTGCTGCTTGAAAAGCAGGTGGCCGGCCTGGGGGAAAGGCCCTGCCGGTGGGATGAGCATCAGCATCGTTCCCTTCATTGGGAATGATCTCCTGCGAGGCCATCGCTTACTTGGGAATTTTGTTGTCTTTCGCACTGTCCGACTTTAGCAACTGAGTCAAGATTGTCAAAGTCATTGTAAATGGATTAGAGTACTGGATACTAAGGTGGTAATATTATTTTTAGAGCAGTTTTGGGATGCTTTTTGTGCTGCATTTTAGAGTTTCAAAAAGGAATGAAGTTTTGGAAGAGATTTCTTCTGAAATTGCACAATGTAGAAGTGTAATCTTCTACCTTACATTAAATCATTTAAATTAAAATTTGATTTCTCTATTTTATAGGAATGGTATAGAATTTTGAAAGAAAATGATCTTGACCTGCCCTGCCAGTAGGTGCTAGACCATGTCTCAAGGTTGGCAGGTAGAAGCTGGGAGCAGCAGCGCAGCTTCCCCCTAATACAGAGTGGTTCGTTAATAAATTAATTGCCACTTATAGTAACGCATGAGGCAGAATTGTGCTGGCGCTGCCAAAGATGCTTCCTCACGACTGCTGGGATATTACACGGCTTCCATATAGGGCAGCAATTGAGATGAGTTTGCTTTGTGCAACCCGCAAATCCTTCTGAGAGGATTTTCCTCGTGGTTTGTGGCCGGCCTGCGATGTGCTTTGCTGTGAATGGCACAATTCCCATTTTGCTGGCTTCCCTTGTGCTGCTGGTTTGCTTTAGCAGGTGGGCACACAGGTCGAAACAAGGTGTGCGAGAGCTTTCTTGTATGCATAACATACATGTATAATACGTGTTAAAATCAAGCCAGCTGCTCTGAGAGACCTCCAGCCAGGCAGAAGCAGCCACGTGCAAGTTAGATTTGACTTGCATAAAGCAGGTCTGAAAGGGAGCGTTTCAGAAGCACCGTGCTGGGTAGCTGGGCTCGCACTGGGATGACCAGCAGGGAAAGCTGTTCCTGTGCCTGGCCTGTTTTCCAGCCCAGCTCTGAGGAAGCTGCTGGCACTCGTGGGGAAAAGATCCTAGTCTCTCAGTGTCTAATAGTCTCCAAGTGTTTTGGTAGAAAAATGTATGGGATTGAGCAGAAGGAGTGTATCTTTCAACCTTGGTGTTTTATTATTCTGAAGATGGGTGGGATCGTTCTTTAAGGAGACCGGGAAAGATGCTTTCATCTGGAACTACTGCAGAAACTGCAAGGATTACCCTATTTTGGCACTGGTTGAAAAGCCACCTGGGGACAGGGGAGCTGAGGGAAGGAGGAGGCAGCGCTGACAGCTTGGTACTCGTGAGCCAGAGCCCTGAATTCCTCATTTAGTGATGGGGAGGCTCTCCATGCACGATACGTGCACACAAATTAAGTGCCTTAAGCCTTGAGGTAAATTCCGCTCTCGTCTCTGGAAGAGGGTTATATGCTAAGTTGTTATATGCTAGAACGTGACTAAAATGAGGAATTCTGGGATGGAAGCATCAATGGCAAAAGGAAGGACGATGCCAGGAAAGTTGGACAAACAAGTAGCCAGCTAGGACATAAGTGACTGGTGGAGAATAAAGCTTTGGTTGCCAACCACAAATTGAGATTTTACATTATTGATTAATAGTATGGGGAAACAAATTGCTTGTCATCTAGAAGGGGCAACAGGTAGGGCTTAAATGTGCACTTTTCAACGAGAGGGGATGTTAAGCCTAGAATGTTATCCTGTTGGACACAGTGAGAAGACTTTCCTTCTACACAGTGTGGAGTGCATGCTCATCTGAAAATTCAGTTTAAGGATCTAACTTATATATGAAGCCATCAGTGTAATTTTAAAAGAAATTGGAAGAGAGTTATTTTTTTTTTTTTTTAAGATTTTTTTTCTCTTTCTGGAGATCTATTGTTCCAAGACTACAAATAAGTCTGTTTATAAAAACTCCTAGCATATTGTGTATTTTGTTTTTCTAATTCCCTCGGTATTTAATTTTGCTTTAAATTTTTAACTTAGTGTGCTGACCTTTCTGAAGGGAAAAGTAAAAAAACAAATCTCAGCAAGACACTGATTCCTAATATACAGCATACAGTGGCGAAAGTCTGTCTGGCACTGAGTGCCTAGTCCAGGGATTAAACAACAGGTTCTGGGTCAGTAAGTCCCGTCAGTAAGAAGGGCAGTGCCTGGTAGCTCCGTTCTTCTGTGATGCTTGTTTGCTGAGCAAGGCACTTTGGTGATCTTTGCAGTAACATGCAAGTCCTGATCCAGCCTATTCTGAGGACTGCTAAATTGGTTTCTGCTTTGTTGAGTTCTTTTTAGGACACTCAACTACATCAGATAAATTGAAGTTGCATCTTAAAAATAAGCTTACCCGCAAATCCCACCACTTTTCTTTGGTCCTGTTGTTGAGTACAGAGTCAGGTAAGTTTAATTTGCAGTGTAGTGTCCTCGCAGTGTGAAATGTTCCTGTTGCTGATAATTCTGCTCTAACTTTTTTTTTTTTTTTTTTTTTTT